>NC_069504.1:1095325803-1095495803 GCF_027579735.1 Bombina bombina | reverse complement strand
ACATACATACATACATATATATATATTATACATACATACATACATACATATATATATATATATATATATATTATACATACATATTATACATACATACATACATATATATATTATACATACATACATACATATTATACATACATACATACATACATATATATATATATATATATATATTATACATACATACATATTATACATACATACATACATACATATATATATATATATATATTATACATACATACATATATTATACATACATACATACATACATATATTATACATACATACATACATATATATATTATACATACATACATACATACATACATACATACATACATATATATATTATACATACATACATACATACATACATATATATATATATATTATACATACATACATATTATACATACATACATATATATTATATATACACACATATATATTTATTATACATGCATGTTTGTATATAATGTTCATGAAAAACTTTATGCTGCAGCACTATTTTCCTTTTAAGAGCCATTAAACTGCTGGGTACAACTTCAGTAGGAGGTTAATACTCACAATGCTACTACTGTCTTCCCTCCTGTACCTGCAGCTCTCTTTAAAGCTCTGTATCTTTATACTGGGCCCGCCATCTTGTATCTCGCGTATTGTTACATCCTGCGATAGGGGAAGTGCACTTTCACAGATCTGCTTTTTGGCAGCTGTACCTTTCACTTCAGTTTAGCTCAGAGAGCGGAAATGTTACATTACCGCAGTTTTTTTGCACAGTTTAAAAGTTACATAGCAAATATAAACTCCAAGATTGCAGCGGCCAGTGTGAGGATGCAGAGCTTCACTAACGAATACGTGTAAGGTGTGAAATAAGAGAGAGACTTTGAAGACAGCTGCAGGCACAATAAACAATAGTGTGCTGTGCTGTAACCCTGATACTGTAGTTGTACTCAGCAGTTTTATGTCTTTTTAACCCCTTCGCTCCCGGGAATTTCTCAAAAAATCTTGCCCAAAATACCAGAGAATTTTAAAACAGAAATTTAAAGGGACATGAAAAGTACCCAGTTTATAATTATTTGTATTTATTTATTATTTTATGTATTATTTATTTTCTTTTTTCTGTAATGTATGGGTCCCCCCACCTTTGCAATCCCCACAATCATTATGTAGGGTGCTCCCCACCCTTTTTCTGTTGTGTAAGGCCCCTCCCTCTCCCTCCGCCCCTGGGATGCCCACCCACCTCCTGCCTTCCCTCCCACTGGCACCAACAGAGATGGTTATGATCTGTAACAATCTGGCAATCTACCTTCATTGTGCTTCGTTACCATATGAAGGCAGATCCTGGAAGCCCACAGGCAGCAAGTCTTGGTCACTTGATAACCGAGACTGCTTGGGCTTCCTGAAGCTGCGACGTAGATCTACATTATGCGATACACTGGGCTATGTACCGCACAAATTAGATCTATGTTGTATTGGCACAAGGGGTTAAATACATGGCTAAAAAGTGAGTGGCCCAGGCATTCTTGAAGGCCCCCACAGGGTTTGTCATTACCACCTCTAATGGAAGTTTATTCAATGGCCTCTAGTTATGAAGGTCTGTCGGACCTGGTCCGACGGACCTCGCTGAATACGGCGAGCAATATGCTTGCCGTATTCAGCATTGCACCAGCAGCTCACAAGAGCTGCTGGTGCAACGCCGCCCCCTGCAGACTCGCGACCAATAGGCCGCCAGCAGGGGGGTGTCAATCAACCCGATCGATGTCTGTCCGCCTGCTCAGAGCAGGCGGATAGGTTATGGAGCAGCGGTCTTTGTGAGCCTGCAGGCTCACCAGAAACACAGGGCATCAAGCTCCATGAATCAACCAACTTTTCTGTGAATAAGTGCTTCTGCAAATTACTCCTGAACCTGCTACCTTTCAACCTGAGATTATGACCCCTTGGAACCTACTATCTTTCAACCTAAGATTATGACCACTTACTCTGTAATTGTTTATCTTCTTCTTGTTAAAGAAGACTAAACAAACAAAAAAAAAATGATTTCATGATTTTAACCCTTTATTTTAGTTGTATGTGTGATGTTAATTACAAATTTCAAAAGTGTGGCCTGGACTATATTTAGCTAAAAAAGAGTTTATATCAGCTAAATGAAGTTGCTTACCCAAGTATATTCTTTAACCAGGGATGCTAAGAGAATAAAATGTGATTAAAGTATTGTTTTCATTGTATGCTTTATATTAACCATAAAAGTTTAATTTTGAATTACATGTCCCATTAATTAATAATATTAATAATTAATAGATTGTGTAGCAGACGTTCCTTTTTCGAAGAAGGATTTGGACACAAAGATGTAACCACAATCTCTTGATTGATATTGCTGTTAGTGACCACCTTAGGTAGGAACCCAGGTTTAGTACGCAGAACTACCTTGTCTGAATGAAAAATCAGATAAGGAGAATCACAATGTAAGGCAGATAACTCAGAGACTCTTCGAGCCGAGGAAATCGCCATTAAAAACAGAACTTTCCAAGATAACAACTTGATATCAATGGAATGAAGGGGAACCCCCTGTAAAACATTAAGAACTAAGTTCAAACTCCATGGTGGAGCAACAGTTTTAAACACAGGCTTGATCCTAGCTAAAGCCTGACAAAAAGCTTGAACGTCCGGAACTTCTGACAGACGTTTGTGTAAAAGAATGGACAGAGCTGAAATCTGTCCCTTTAAGGAACTAGCGGATAAACCCTTTTCTAAACCTTCTTGTAGAAAAGACAATATCCTCGGAATCCTAACCTTACTCCATGAGTAACTCTTGGATTCGCACCAATATAAGTATTTGCGCCATATCTTATGGTAAATCTTTCTGGTAACAGGCTTCCTAGCCTGTATTAAGGTATCAATAACTGACTCAGAAAAACCACGTTTTGATAAAATCAAGCGTTCAATTTCCAAGCAGTCAGCTTCAGAGAAATTAGATTTTGATGTTTGAAGGGACCCTGGATCAGAAGGTCCTGTTTCAGAGGTAGCGACCAAGGTGGACAGGATGACATGTCCACTAGATCTGCATACCAAGTCCTGCGTGGCCATGCAGGCGTTATTAGAATCACTGATGCTCTCTCCTGTTTGATTCTGGCAATCAATCGAGGAAGCATCGGGAAGGGTGGAAACACATAAGCCATCCCGAAGGTCCAAGGTGCTGTCAAAGCATCTATCAGAACCGCTCCCGGATCCCTGGATCTGGACCCGTAACGAGGAAGCTTGGCGTTCTGTCGAGACGCCATGAGATCTATCTCTGGTTTGCCCCAACGTCGAAGTATTTGGGCAAAGACCTCCGGATGAAGTTCCCACTCCCCCGGATGAAAAGTCTGACGACTTAAGAAATCCGCCTCCCAGTTCTCCACTCCCGGGATGTGGATTGCTGACAGGTGGCAAGAGTGAGACTCTGCCCAGCGAATTATCTTTGATACTTCCATCATTGCTAGGGAGCTTCTTGTCCCTCCCTGATGGTTGATGTAAGCTACAGTCGTGATGTTGTCCGACTGAAACCTGATGAACCCCCGAGTTGTTAACTGGGGCCAAGCCAGAAGGGCATTGAGAACTGCTCTCAATTCCAGAATGTTTATTGGTAGGAGACTCTCCTCCTGATTCCATTGTCCCTGAGCCTTCAGAGAATTCCAGACAGCGCCCCAACCTAGTAGGCTGGCGTCTGTTGTTACAATTGTCCAGTCCGGCCTGCTGAATGGCATCCCCCTGGACAGATGTGGCCGAGAAAGCCACCATAGAAGAGAATTTCTGGTCTCTTGATCCAGATTCAGAGTAGGGGACAAGTCTGAGTAATCCCCATTCCACTGACTTAGCATGCACAATTGCAGCGGTCTGAGATGTAGACGTGCAAAGGGTACTATGTCCATTGCTGCTACCATTAAGCCGATCACCTCCATGCATTGAACTACTGACGGGTGTTGAATGGAATGAAGGACACGGCATGCATTTTGAAGCTTTGTTAACCTGTCTTCTGTCAGGTAAATCTTCATTTCTACAGAATCTATAAGAGTCCCCAAGAAGGGAACTCTTGTGAGTGGAAAGAGAGAACTCTTCTTTTCGTTCACCTTCCATCCATGCGACCTTAGAAATGCCAGTACTAACTCTGTATGAGACTTGGCAGTTTGAAAACTTGAAGCTTGTATCAGAATGTCGTCTAGGTACGGAGCTACCGCAATTCCTCGCGGTCTTAGTACCACCAGAAGAGCACCCAGAACCTTTGTGAAGATTCTCGGAGCCGTAGCCAATCCGAATGGAAGAGCTACAAACTGGTAATGCCTGTCTAGAAAGGCAAACCTTAGATACCGGTAATGATCTTTGTGAATCGGTATGTGAAGGTAAGCATCCTTTAAATCCACTGTGGTCATGTACTGACCCTTTTGGATCATGGGTAAAATTGTCCGAATAGTTTCCATTTTGAACGATGGAACTCTTAGGAATTTGTTTAGGATCTTTAAATCCAAGATTGGCCTGAAAGTTCCCTCTTTTTTGGGAACCACAAACAGATTTGAGTAAAACCCTTGTCCTTGTTCCGACCGCGGAACCGGATGGATCACTCCCATTAATAAAAGATCTTGTACGCAGCGTAGAAACGCCTCTTTCTTTATTTGGTTTGTTGACAACCTTGACAGATGAAATCTCCCTCTTGGGGGAGAGAATTTGAAGTCTAGAAGGTATCCCTGAGATATGATCTCTAACGCCCAGGGATCCTGGACATCTCTTGCCCAAGCCTGGGCGAAAAGAGAAAGTCTGCCCCCCACTAGATCCGTTCCCGGATCGGGGGCCCTCGATTCATGCTGTCTTAGGGGCAGCAGCAGGTTTCCTGGCCTGCTTGCCCTTGTTCCAGGACTGGTTAGGTCTCCAGCCTTGTCTGTAGCGAGCAACAGCTCCTTCCTGTTTTGGTGCAGAGGAAGTTGATGCTGCTCCTGCTTTGAAATTACGAAAGGAACGAAAATTAGACTGTCTAGCCTTAGGTTTGGCTCTGTCTTGAGGCAGGGCATGGCCTTTACCTCCTGTAATGTCAGCGATAATTTCTTTCAACCTGGGCCCGAATAAGGTCTGCCCTTTGAAAGGTATATTAAGCAATTTAGATTTAGAAGTAACGTCAGCTGACCAGGATTTTAGCCACAGTGCTCTGCGTGCCTGAATGGCGAATCCGGAATTCTTAGCCGTAAGTTTAGTTAAATGTACTACGGCATCTGAAATAAATGAGTTAGCTAACTTAAGGGCTTTAAGCTTGTGTGTAATCTCATCTAATGGAGCTGATTCAAGTGTCTCTTCCAGAGACTCAAACCAAAATGCTGCTGCAGCCGTGACAGGCGCAATGCATGCAAGAGGTTGCAATATAAAACCTTGTTGAACAAACATTTTCTTAAGGTAACCCTCTAACTTTTTATCCATTGGATCTGAAAAGGCACAGCTATCCTCCACCGGGATAGTGGTACGCTTAGCTAAAGTAGAAACTGCTCCCTCCACCTTAGGGACCGTTTGCCATAAGTCCCGTGTGGTGGCGTCTATTGGAAACATCTTTCTAAATATCAGAGGGGGTGAGAACGGCACACCGGGTCTATCCCACTCCTTAGTAACAATTTCAGTAAGTCTCTTAGGTATAGGAAAAACGTCAGTACTCGCCGGTACCGCAAAATATTTATCCAACCTACACATTTTCTCTGGTATTGCAACTGTGTTACAATCATTCAGAGCCGCTAACACCTCCCCTAGTAATACACGGAGGTTTTCCAGCTTAAATTTAAAATTTGAAATATCTGAATCCAGTTTGTTTGGATCAGAACCGTCACCCGCAGAATGAAGCTCTCCGTCCTCATGTTCTGCAAATTGTGACGCAGTGTCTGACATGGCCCTAATATTATCAGCGCACTCTGTTCTCACCCCAGAGTGATCACGCTTACCTCTTAGTTCTGGTAATTTAGCCAAAACTTCAGTCATAACAGTAGCCATATCCTGTAATGTGATTTGTAATGGCCGCCCAGATGTACTCGGCGCTACAATATCACGCACCTCCCGAGCGGGAGATGCAGGTACTGACACGTGAGGCGAGTTAGTCGGCATAACTCTCCCCTCGTTGTTTGGTGAAATATGTTCAATTTGTACAGATTGACTTTTATTTAAAGTAGCATCAATACAGTTAGTACATAAATTTCTATTGGGCTCCACTTTGGCTTTAGCACATATAGCACAGATATCTTCCTCTGAATCAGACATGTTTAACACACTAGCAAATAAACTAGCAACTTGGAAATACTTTTCAAGTAATTTACTATAATATGAAAACGTACTGTGCCTATAAGAAGCACAGAAAAAGTTATGACAGTTGAAAATTAATAAACTGAAAAGTTATAGCATCAAATCTTTGTAAAAAACACAATTTTAGCAAAGGATTGCTCCCATTAGCAAAGGATAACTAACCCTGATAGCAGAAAAAAAAAAAAATACAGAAATAAACGTTTTTTTATCACAGTCAACTACAATCTCACAGCTCTGCTGTGAGTGATTACCTCCCTCAAAACAAGTTTTGAAGACCCCTGAGTTCTGTAGAGATGAACCGGATCATGCAGGGAAGACAATAAACTTCTGAATGAATTCAGAATGAATTTTGCGTAGCAAAAGCACCAAAAAAGGTCCCTCCCCCTCACACATAACAGTGAGAGAGATCAGTAAACTGTCATAAATTAAATAAAACGACTGCCAAGTGGAAAAAAATAGTGCCCAAAACATTTTTTTCACCCAGTACCTCAGAAAATTAAACGATTTTACATGCCAGCAAAAAACGTTTAACATTAATAAATTGAGTGTTATTAAAAAGCCTGTTGCTAGTCCCTGCAAATTAGGCTAAAGTTTTATGCATACAGTATAATTCCAGTGAAGTGCCATTCCCCAGAATACTGAAGTGTAAAATATACATACATGACAGCCTGATACCAGTTGCTGCTACTGCATTTAAGGCTGAGTTTACATTATATCGGTATGGCAGAATTTTCTCATCAATTCCATTGTCAGAAAATAATAAGCTGCTACATACCTCTTTGCGATTAATCTGCCCGCTGTCCCCTGATCTGAAGTTTACCTCTCCTCAGATGGCCGAGAAACAGCAATATGATCTTAACTACTCCGGCTAAAATCATAGAAAAACTCAGGTAGATTCTTCTTCAAATTCTACCAGAGAAGGAATAACACACTCCGGTGCTATTATAAAATAACAAACTTTTGATTGAAGGTATGAAACTAAGTATAATCACCACAGTCCTCTCACACACCCTATCTATTCGTTGGGTGCAAGAGAATGACTGGTAATGGCAGTTAGGGGAGGAGCTATATAGCAGCTCTGCTGGGTGAATCCTCTTGCACTTCCTGTTGGGGAGGAGTTAATATCCCATAAGTAATGGATGATCCGTGGACTGGATACACTTAACAAGAGAAAAAGAGTTTATATCAGCTAAATGAAGTTGCTTACCCAAGTATATTCTTTAACCAGGGATGCTAAGAGAATAAAATGTGATTAAAGTATTGTTTTCATTGTATGCTTTATATTAACCATAAAAGTTTAATTTTGAATTACATGTCCCATTAATAGGAGCATGATATAATGTTTAAAATGCATTGCAGAATAATACATTAATCAACCCTTCCTGCTTAAGATAAAGATTAACCGGTTTATAACTATTACTTTGCTTTCTATGCTAAAAGAGGTTAAACTTTCTGAAGCAAGGATCTCATATTTTCTTTTTAAATAAAGCCAGCTGAGAACCATTTATAACTCCAGACTTTAATCCCCTTCCAGTGCTATTTTATGAAGTCTGTTAGAGAAGAAGCCACAGGCAGGGCCCAGCCAAGTCAAATGACACCTTTCATACCTGCCGTGCGCTGGAGCTGGAAATAACTTCTGCTTTGAATGACGCATGTGATTTATGCACAGGTGTTGAGGAATCACTGTACTGATGTGTGGTTTTGCTACCTACTTCTGAGTGAGGCAGTCACTGGAGCATATCAACAAAAATGACAGGACCCTCCAGGGAACGATGAGCGCTTATAGCGTTCAGATGTGCCATGTTTATACTATATATTTTGGACAAGTATGTCATTGTACAGAAATCTTACTTGTATGATTCCCACTTAGTAATATATGCACACCCCATAAAGAAAAGAAATTGTAATACACCTGACACCTTTGCCATAATATTTCTATTAAAAATGGTTTTATTGCGTTTTGTTTTTTAAATAAACCTAGGCAACCAATCATAGTTTTATCAAGGTTATAAAGTTTATAGTGTTATCAAGTTTTACCAAGCTCAAAGTTATAGTTAAAGTCTAAAAAACAGTAGATTTGATAAAATTAAAAATGTTCTTTGTTTAAAGGGATATAAAATCCAATTTTTTTCTTTCATGATTCAGGAACCGCATACTATGTTAAACAACTTTCCAATTTACTTCTATTATCTAATTTGCTTTGTTATCTTGGTACCCTTTGTTGAAAAACATACCTAGGTACGCTCAGGAGCTGTGAGCTAACTGGTGATTGGTTGCTGCACATGCTGTATATGCCTCTTCTTAATGGTTTATTGTTCAGCTAGCTCCCAGTTAGGGCTGGGCATTCTTATAAATGACTGTAACAGCTTAATTTTTCAATAAAAAATTCATCTAAGACTACAGAATCTTAAAGGGACAGTCAAGTCCAAAAAGACCTTTCATGTTTCAAATAGGGCATGTAATTTTAAACAACTTTCCAATTTACTTTTATCACCAATTTTGCTTTGTTCTCTTGGTATTCTTAGTTGAAAGCTAAACCTAGGAGGTTCATATGCTAATTTCTTAGACCTTGAAGGCTGCCTCTAATCTAAATGCATTTTGACAGTTTTTCACCACTAGAGGGCATTAGTTCATGTGTTTCATTAACATGGAGACAGCTCTGATTGGCTAAAATGCAAGTCTGTCAAAAGAACTGAAATAAGGGGGCAGTCTGCTGAGGCTTAGATACAAGGTAATTACAGAGGTAAAATATGTATAATTATAACTGTGTTGGTAATGCAAAACTGGGGAAATCGTAATTAAAGGATTATCTATCTTTTAAAACAACAACAATTCCGGTGTTGACTGTCCCTTTAATGTACATGTTTCTGAATGTCCAATACACTCTGAAAGCATAAAAATACAAACCACATGTGTGTGTGTGTGTTTTTTTTAATCTTCTGTTTGAGCCCCCCCACACTGACGTTTTGATATTAGCTGAGTGACCAGCATCTCCCTATTTACCGTTTCTCTCCGTTACATTGCTCTCTCTACTATTGGCCTCCAATGTTATTCATCACCGCTTTTGTTTGGTGGTTTCTATGGTGACCGTCAGCTGTGTGAGCTCACTGTATTTTCCTGTGTTTATGGTGTTTTCGGGTTGATTTTCACCCGCTATCCAGTTCTGAGCTCTCCCAGCAAAACGATCACACATAGGAATATTTCTTGTTTTACTTTGCTATTTACGGCACCTTTGTCAGCTTAAGTTTCGACAGCTGTTTTCGTTATACTTTGCCCTGATTGGCTTGAGGGCATTATCTAATGGATGTGTTTGTTGCATTGTCACCATGGTGATGCTATTACGGCCGGTCACTTGACGCTTTATATTTGTATTGCCGTGTGCCATGTCCTGTTTTGTATCTATCTTTTACAGTGGATTTGTTTTTATTGTAATGTTTTTTGTCACTGGGGTTCCTATTTCTTCACCGCATTGACACGGCCGACACCTCCCCATCGGGGGTGTGTCCAACGTGTAGAGTGTGACGTAGTAGTAGGATGGGTATTTAGTCATGGTGGTGGTAAGTGCAAACTGTTCATATCTTGCCTGTCTGAGGACGAGCTGCATAGGCTCGAAAACGTTCACAATAAAGGTGAATATTTAAGTACAAGCCCTTTGGAGAGCGCTTCCTTCTGCTTTCTCTTACACTGGTGTATCCAGTCCACGGATTCATCCTTACTTGTGGGATATTCTCAATCCCTACAGGAAGTGGCAAAGAGAGCACACAGCAGAGCTGTCCATATAGCTCCCCTCAGGCTCCGCCCCCCCAGTCATTCTCTTTACCGCTCTAACGAGTAGCATCTCCATGGGAGTGTAAAGGAAATGTGGTGTTAGTTTGTAGTTTTTTATTTCTTCAATCAAAAGTTTGTTATTTTAAAATAGTGCCGGTTTGTACTATTTACTCTGAGGCAGAAAATGATGAAGATTTCTGCTGAGAGGAGAATTATTTTAGCACCTTGTAACTAAAATCCATTGCTGTTCCCACACAGGACTGTTGAGTACAGGAAAACTTCAGTTGGGGGGAACAGTTTGCAGGCTTAACTGCTTTAAGGTATGTTTCAGACATTTTTTCTAGTCAAGACTTAGTAATGCTAGAAGACTGACAGGAATCCCCATGTGGGAAAGGTAAGCCATATTCTGAGACTTAGTATAGAAGGAAGGCTTATTGAAAGGGCTCAATACACTGGTGGACACTGTTAAGGGGCAATCGATTATTTTTTAAGATAATCTGACATTATACAAGTTTTATATTGCATATAAAACACTTTTGGGGTTTTATTCCGCATGGCATATATTTAGACACCTATTTTGGCTTGGGAAGGCCCCACAAACTCCTGAGGGAAGATGGAGGGAGCCTGAATTTCGCGCCTCAGTTGCACAGTTGATTTTACAAACAGCTTCATGCAGATACATGTGAAGGGTCCAAAGATTACTTGAGGACTTCAGAGAGGCTTGTTTTCGATCAAAACTAATCCCCAAGGAAGGTAGGAACACAGCAAAGGCTGTGGCATGGTTAATTTACTCCGGTTTGGGCAGTAGGGGGTTAATTGACTTGAAATTTTCTGTGCAATCATTTCAAAGCATCAGGATCATATGGTGAAAATTTCATAAAGATTGGATGATTTTTGGAGGTTTAGTAAAAAAGTATGCGCTTTTTATTATTTAAAGGCACAGTACTGTTTTTTCAAAAATTGTATTTTACTGTATTTGAGTGCTGTCTAAGTCTGTTTAACATGTCTGAGCCTACATATAGACCTTGTTCTTTGTGTTTAAAAGCCATGGCGGTCCCCCCTTTTACATTTGTGTTTAAAGTGTGCTAACATATCCAAACATTTTAAAGACCATGCAGTGACACTTAAAAATGTGTCCCAAGATGATTCTTTAACGGAAGGTAATGAGGATAGCCCTCCATCCTCTCCCCATATGTCGACACCAGTTACGCCCGCGCAAGCGATGCCTAGTACCTCTAGCGCATTGGCCCCTATTACATTGCAACAATTAGCAGCAGTCATGGATAATTCCCTTGCAGCATTTCTATCCAAACTGCCTGTTTTTCCTAAAAAGCGTGATAGCTCAGTTTTAAGAACAGAGGATGAGCAATCAGAAGTTTTGGATAATTTATCTGTTGTACCCTCACAACCCCCTGACGTGGCGGTGAGGGATGTACTGTCTGAGGGAGAAATTTGTGACGCAGGTAAAATTTCTCAGCGCGCAGAATAAGATTTCTTAGCATTTAAATTTAAGCTGGAACACCTCTGCGTACTGCTTAAGGAGGCTTTAGCTACGCTGGATGATTGTGACCCTATGGTGGTCCCAGAAAAATTGTGTAAAATAAACAAGTTTTTAGAAGTCACTGTATACACTGATGAGTTTCCGATCCCTAAGAGGGTGGCGGTTATTGTGACTAGGGAGTGGGAGAGACCAGGCGTACCTTTTGTTTCCCCCCCTATCTTTAAGAAAATGTTCCCCATAGCTGACCCCAGGCGGGACGCGTGGCAGGCGGTCCCTAAGGTAGAGGGAGCAATTTCAACACTAGCTAAGCGCACAGATATACCAATAGAAGACAGTTGTGTTTTCAAAGATCCTATGGATAACAAATTAGAAGGGTTACTAAAGAAAATATTTGTTCAACAAGGTATCCTTCTTCAACCAATTGCCTGCATTATTCCTGTAACTACTGCAGTGGCTTTTTGGTTGAGGCGCTGGAGGAGTCGCTCCAGAGGGAGACTTCATATGACGAAGTCATGGATAGAATTCATGCTCTAAAGCTGGTTAATTCTTTCATTACAGATGCCGCTTTACAATTAACTAAATTAGCGGCGAAAAATTTTGGTTTTGCCATTGTGGCGCGAAGAGCGCTCTGGCTCAAATCATGGTCGGCTGACGTGTCGTCTAAAACAAAATTACTTAATATTCCTTTCAACATGAAAGCCTTTGCAGGGCTGGAACAAGGCTAAACAGGCCAAGAAGCCTGCTGCTGCTACCAAGACAGCATGAAAGGGTAGCCCCCGCTCCTGGACCGGATCTAGTAGGGGGCAGACTTTCTCTCTTGCTCACGCTTGGGCAAGAGATGTTCCAGATCCCTGGGCATTAGAAATTGTTGCTCAAGGGTATCTTCTAGAATTCAAAGACTCTCCCCCAAGGGGAAGGTTCCACATTTCTCGTTTGTCTTCAGACCAGACAAAGAAACAGGCGTTCTTACGCTGTGTAGAAGATCTTCTAAAGATGGGAGTGATACACCCAGTTCCAACTGCAGAGCAAGGACTGGGTTTTACTCAAACCTGTTTGTAGTTCCCAAAAAGGAAGGAACTTTCAGGCCACTCCTGGATTTAAAAATTCTAAACAAATTCCTCAGAGTTCCATCATTCAAAATGGAAACCATTCGGACAATCTTACCATTGATCCAGGAAGATCAATATATGACTACCGTGGATTTAAAGGATGCGTACCTACATATTCCTATCCACAAAGATCACCATCAGTTCCTAAGGTTCGCTTTTCTGGACAAGAATTTTTACAAAGGTGCTAGGGTCCATTCTAGCGGTACTAAGACCGCGGGGCATTGCCTTAGCACCTTATCTGGACGACATATTAATTCAGGCGTCATCTTTTCAAAGAGCCAAGGTTCATACAGAAATAGTTCTGGCCTTTCTAAGGTCTCACGTGTGGAAGGTGAACATCGAAAAAAGTTCTCTGTCCCCGCTCACAAGGGTTCCCTTCCTGGGAACGCTAATAGACTCGGTAGAAATGAAAATAATTGGGTTAATGGTTGCGGCAATGGACATTGTTCCCTTTGCCAGAATTCATCTCAGACCACTGCAGCCGTGCATGCTCAAACTGTGGAATGGGGATTATGCAGATTGTCTCCTTAGATACAAATGGACGAGAAAACCAGAGATTATCTTCTCTTGTGGTTGTCTCAGGATCACCTGTCTCAGGGAATGTGCTTCCGCAGACCAGAGTGGATCATTGTCACGACTGATTCCAGTCTGTTAGGCTGGGGTGTGGTCTGGGACTCCCTGAAAGCTCAGGGCCTATGGTCTCGGGAAGAGTCTCTTCTCCCGATAAACATTTCTGAACCGAGAGCGATATTCAACACGCTCCAGGCATAGCCTCAACTATCAGAGGCCAGGTTCATCAGGTTTCAGTCGGAAAACATCACGACTGTAGCGTACATCAATCATCAGGGAGGAACAAAGAGTTCCCTAGCGATGAAGGAAGTATCCAAGATCATCAAATGGGCGGAGGATCACTCCTGCCATCTATCTGCAATTCACATCCCAGGAATAGACAACTGGGAGGCGGATTTTCTGAGTCGTCAGACTTTTCACCCGGGGGAGTGGGAACGCCTTCCGGAGGTTTTTGCTCAGCTTACCCAGCTATGGGGTATTCCAGAGTTGGATCTGATGGCGTCCCGTCAGAACTCCAAACTTTCTCTTTACGGATCCAGGTCCAGGGACCCCAAGGCGGCATTGATAGATGCTCTAGTAGCGCCTTGGTCCTTCAATCTGGCTTATGTTTTTCCACCGTTTCCCCTTCTCCCTCGCCTGGTAGCCAGAATCAAACAGGAGAAGGCTTCGGTAATTTTGATAGCGCCTGCATGGCCACGCAGGACTTGGTATGCAGACCTAGTGGACATGTGATCTGTTCCACCATGGACACTGCCTTTGAGGTAGGATCTTCTAATTCAAGGTCCATTCAAGCATCCAAATCTAGTTCTCTGCAACTGACTGCTTGGAGATTGAACGCTTAATTCTATCTAAGCATGGGTTCTCTGGATCAGTTATAGATACTTTGATCCAGGCTAGAAAGCCTGTCACCAGGAACATTTACCATAAGATATGGCGGAAATATCTTTGTTGGTGTGAATCCAAGGGTTACTCGTGGAGTAAGATTAGGATTCCTAGGATTTTGCCATTTCTCCAAGTAGGATTGGAGAAAGGATTGTCAGCTAGTTCCTTAAAGGGACAGATATCTGCTCTATCTATTCTGTTTCACAGGCGTCTGGCGGAAGTACCAGACGTTCAAGCGTTTGCATAGGCTTTAGTCAGAATAAAGCCTGTCTATAAACCTGTGGCTCCTCCATGGAGTCTAAATTTAGTTCTTTCTGTCCTTCAAGGGGTTCCGTTTGAACCTTTACATTCCATAGATATTAAGTGATTATCTTGGAAAGTTTTGTTTTTGGTAACTATTTCTTCTGCTCGAAGAGTTACAGAATTGTCTGCTTTGCAGTGTAATTCACCCTATATGGTGTTTCATGCAGATAAGGTTGTTTTGCGTACAAAACCTAGTTTCCTTCCGAAAGTGGTTTCTAATAAGAATATTAACCAGGAAATCATTGTCCCTTCTCTGTGTCCTAATTCAGTTTCTAAGAAGGAACGGCTGTTACACAATCTTGATGTGGTTCGTGCTTTAAGATTCTATTTAAAAGCAACTAAAGATTTCAGATACACGTTATCCTTGTTTGTTGTCTATTCTGGTAAGAGGAGAGGTCAAAAAGCTATCGCTTCCTCTCTTTCCTTTTGGCTGAAAAGCATTATCCGATTGACTTATGAGACTGCTGGACAGCAGCCTCCTGAACGAATTACAGCTCTTTCCACCAGAGCTGTGGCTTCCACATGGAGTTTCAAGAATGAGGCTTCTGTTGAACAGATTTGTAAAGCAGCGACTTGGTCTTCACTGCATACTTTTGCCAAATTTTACAATTTCGATACTTTTGCTTCTTCGGAGGCTATTTTTTTGGGAGAAAGGTTTTGCAAGTAGTGGTGCCTTCCGTTTAGGTTACCTGACTTGTTCCCTCCCTTCATCCGTGTCCTAAAGCTTTGGTATTGGTTCCCACAAGTAAGGATGAATCCGTGGACTGGATACACCAATGTAAGAGAAAACAGAATTTATGCTTACCTGATAAATTTCTTTCTCTTACGGTGTATCCAGTCCACGGCCCGCCCTGGCAATTAAGTCAGGTTCAAATTCATTTTTTGTAAAACTACAGTCACCACTGCACACTATGGTTCTCCTTTTTCTCCTAACCGTCGGTCGAATGACTGGGGGGGCGGAGCCTGAGGGGAGCTATATGGACAGCTCTGCTGTGTGCTCTCTTTACCACTTCCTGTAGGGATTGAGAATATCCCACAAGTAAGGATGAATCCGTGGACTGGATACACCGTAAGAGAAAGAAATTTATCAGGTAAGCATAAATTCTGTTTTTATTTGATATCTTTTTTGCTGCACCCAAGGCCTGGTTCTGCAAGTTAAGAGTGCACTTTGTCTCTTTATTTTTATATATATATATATATATATATATATATATATATATATATATATATATAATATTTAATTATTTTTTCTTCTTTTTTAAAGCATTTTATCTTGACTGAAAATGAGCCCTGCTCCTGTCCAGGAATCCAATACAGACATATAGCAGTAGGGGTGGGGGGCTGCTCCTTTCAGAAATGCTGTGCCTTGCTGATATCAAATACATTGTAGATGCAGTTAACCCAGCAGCTAGCTAGCAGAGGGAACTACAGTTTTAGCCTTTTTGGCAGCCGTGGGGTTAACTGCATCTGTTATGTATTTGAGCCATTTCTCAGAGAGCAGGAGATTGTGTGGGAGGTTCCATAATGATTACATACACTAAGTTTCAGATTACAGATGTCCCTGGGGGAAATATAAGTAAGTGGCTTTCCCTCCTATTCACATATCCTGCATGGGCTCTGCTTTTAGACTTCTATAGATTGATCGGCTGCTACTGAGATCACAAACAGAAAGTGAAAGTAAAACAGACATTTTACAAATGTGTGCTAAAAGCAACCACTAGATGGAGCTGGTTTGCAAGAAATCACATACAAATCAATGCAGTACAGCCACATCTGAGGATTTTTTTTTTTTTTAGCAAAAAATAGTGTACTCTTGCGGTTTTTAAATTGTGGTGATTAATCGCGGTTTTAAATATGCAAATAATCGTGCAGCCCTACTCCCAGTAGTGCACCGCTGCTCTTTCAATACAGGATATCCCAAAAACGAAGCAAAATTGATAATAGAAGTGTAATGGAAAGTTGTTTAAAATTGTATGCTCTGGAGAGCTCTGCAATCTCGGCATCCAAAAATATGCCAAAAATGCCCATCCAGTTACCCCACGCAACACCCTTGTTGGGTAACGGCTTCTCTATTACCTCAACTGGTCCTGATTGCATGTAGGGCTGGATAAAATCACCCTTACCCCCGGAAGCATCGGACATCGTAAGGCGCCTCAAAACACCCGGCGACATCTTTAAGAAGTTCCGGCCTGAAACATAATGGCCGGTGTACAGTACGCAAAGGCGAGCTTCAGCTCCAGCCACAGATCAAGTTACAGGGCGTCTCCAGAGCAGAACAGCCCAGGTTTCAGTAACGGCTTTAACAGCAGTGCTGACAGCACACACCAATATATATAGGGGTGAGATCACACGTGGCGCAGAGCACACGCACTTGGACACTAATAGCCCATACAGTAAAATAAACAGCCAGGGCACAGATCCCCTTATATCCAAAAAATAAATTCAGCCATATTGGACATATCAGGGTCTCCAGGGCGCACCAAGACTCACACATAAGGACACCCAGCCTTCTCCCTGAATACGGCAACATAACACAAAGGGAACTGAAATAACACTCCCAGGTCCGTCAACAACCACGGACCACTTTGCTGTTTAGGACTGTTTAGGAGTGACAAACAGGTCAGCAAGTACTACTATCATAGCCACAAGGTGGTTACCTTATCCTACCCAATTGCTGCCGGCTTTGTGGCATTGGGCTGAGGGGGTACTCACCTGACTACACCACCATCACATTAGCATTACTTCATTGCTACAGATAACACAGACTTCAAGACTGTACATATAGCACATACATCTGACAAAACTTGCTGGCGACTGAAAGGCTGCATCCCATTATGAAAGTTGATAATTACTTTAAAGTTATTACGCCTCAGTCCACGCCCATCATGTCGGGCAAGCAAAAGCCTACAGAAAGGAAAAAAGTAAATTTATGCTTACCTGATAAATTAATTTCTTCTATGATACGACGAGTCCACGGATTCATCTTTTACTTGTGGGATATTATTCTCCTGCTAACAGGAAGTGGCAAAGAGCTGTCTATATAGCTCCTCCCTTAACTCCACCCCCCAGTCATTCGACCGAAGGTACAGGAAGAAAAAGGAGAAACTAAAAGGTGCAGAGGTGACTGAAGTTTCAAATAAAAAAATATAATCTGTCTTAAATTGACAGGGCGGGCCGTGGACTCGTCGTATCATAGAAGAAATTAATTTATCAGGTAAGCATAATGTTACTTTTCTTCTATAAGATACGACGAATCCACGGATTCATCCTTTACTTGTGGGATACAATACCAAAGCTACAGGACACGGATGAACGGGAGTGACAAGGACAGATGGCTATACAGAAGGCACCATTGCTTGAAGAACTTTTCGCCCAAAAATAGCCTCCAAAGAAGCAAAAGTATCAAATTTGGAAAATTTGGAAAAGGTATGAAGCGAAGACCAAGTCGCAACCTTACAAATCTGTTCAACAGAAGCATCATTTTTAAAAGCCCATGTGGAAGCCACCGCTATAGTAGAGTGAGCTGTAATTCTTTAAGAAGGCTGCTGTCCAGCAGTCTCGTATGTCAAACGGATGATGCTTTTCAGCCAAAAAGAAAGAGAGGTAACGGTAGCTTTTTGACCTATACGTTATCCAGAATAGACAACAAACAAAGAAGATGCTTGACGGAAATAAAGTAAAACTTCAAAGCACGAACCACGTCCAAGTTGTGCAACAGACGCTCCTTCTTAGAGGAAGGATTAGGACACAGAGAAGGAACAACAATTTCCTGATTAATATTCTTATTAGTAACAACCTTAGGAAGGAATCCAGGTTTGGTACGCAAAACCACCTCAGCATGGAAAACAAGATAAGGCGAGTCGCATTGCAATGCAGATAGTTCACAAACTCTTTGAGCCGAAGAGATAGCAACTAAAAACAGAACTTTCCAAGATAGAAGCTTAATATCTATGGAATGCATAGGTTCAAACGGAACCCCTTGAAGAACTTTAAGAACTAAATTCAAACTCCATGGCGGAGCAACAGGTTTAAACACAGGCTTGATTCTAACTAAAGCCTGACAGCACGACTGAACGTCTGGAACATCTGCCAGATGTTTTTGGAGTAAAATTGATAAAGCAGATATCTGTCCCTTTAGGAAACTAGCTGATAGCCCCTTCTCCAATCCTTCTTGGAGAAAGGACAAAATCCTAGGAATCCTGATCTTACTCCATGAGTAGCCTTTGGATTCGCACCAATAAAGATATTTACGCCATATCTTATGATACATTTTCCTAGTGACAGGCTTTTGAGCCTGAATCAAGGTATCTATGACCGACTCAGAGAATCCCAGCTTGGATAAAATCAAGCGTTCAATCTCCAGGCAGTCAGCCGCAGAGAAACTAGATTTGGATGCTGGAGCGGACCTTGAATGAGAAGGTTGGAATTACAAAGGAAAAGCATACACTCAGACAGCACTCCTAGGTCAAGTTGCAAGTTAGTTGCAAATAACAATCACTTAGTTGCTAATCCAAGGTTGGAATACGGGAATAGGAATAGACACTAAATTAAAATATAGCTTTTATTGGGTTTAATAATTAAAATAGGAAAAATAATTAAAACCACACTTAAGTACCGACTGTAGTTTGTAGAAATTTAATAACCGATTTTTAGTTCAATTAAGCAGTCATGCCTGCTTGCTGATTGAGTGTTGTAAAAGATTCAAGTTGTGATTGTAAATATGAGATGAGCTAGATAGACTGACGTTGTGATAGCACACAATATTGTAACTCTATGTACATTTACCTCTCCTAGATATTCGTGTGATTAACCTCAATATTGGAAGAGTTGATATAACTATAGGAGAGAGGTTGTGCTAAACTCACAAACGTTACATGTACCTAGTAATAACCCTTGTATTCAAGGTTCATTATAGTGAAACCTGATACTGTTAATATTAGTCGATAAGTTGTCTGACTTTTAGTAATACCATGATCAACTGGTTCACTGTATTGGGTATATTATGTATTCAATGTATACCATGTAATGTTAGTATACACAGAATTAGGGGTAGCTGTTTGCTACTGGAATATAGTAAGTCCCACTATTGAGTATATGCCAGTTGGTTGTACGTAGTAAGTGTAGTATCAGGTCTACCTCTAAACACAAACAGCTTAGTGTTTGTTACTATGACAACATAATCATAATCAGTGATCCACTTAAATTAAACGTTCCTATAATCTCGTGTTGAGTATTATATGTTATCCACACTTATTTGATGTGCACAAGATAGGTAGATTAAATGTATGCACATCTAATGTACAAGATTATAAAGACACGTATTGCCCTGCGTGTACAGAGATATAATAGTCGGTTAACACAGTGCTGCCAGGAACCAACAGTTAGCCACAAATTGGTATGTGGTGATTCTACAGCACTATATCTTATTCATAATATCATACCAAATAGTCGTTTGTATTGTGATCACTCACTCATGTTTAGTTTCATACAGTCATAGCTGGTAGCGTGTATAGCTGTTGCTAAGCGATGTGATTTAAATTGCGGCGAGAAGATCAGTACAGATTACTAGTGTCGCCCGATGTAAAAGATATAGGCAAAGGTTAGCTTGGTACATGTATGCCCTTGGTAGTTAATATACTGTCGTTACTATGAGAGTAGGTTTGTTATAAAGTTATGTTTAGAAGCTTGCCACGTATTTATCTTAACGTTATAAAATTCACAGGTTCACTTGTTATACATGTATCCGGTATGCCTTGATATTATATTGACCCAAACAATTGTAAATAATACGAGGCAAGTGAGGTATCAGTCAAACGTTAGTAGCGTGGGCTCTATTAGAGCTGAATAAATATTAGCCGTGCAGCGTCTAAGCAAGTGAGGTATCAGTCAAGCGTTAGTAGCGTGGGCTCAATTAGAGCTGAATAAATATTAGCCGTGCAGCGTTTAAGTCAAACACGTCCTCACACACTTAGTTCTCATATAGAAACTTGAATCAGTGATGGTAATAGCGCTCTAGAACAAGGTCTTATACACACACTCTCAATCACACTTGTGAATTAATACAGGATGACTTGAATAACTGAAAGTGCTTATTCCATAATAAGTATTGTTAAAGGAGGTTATTACTCCGTATAGTGACTACAGTAAAAGTTCGGTAACTTAAGGCTAATCTAAAACACAGGAGCTCCTAGGACTCCTCACCAATGCCCTAACGTCCCTAACATGTTTCGCCACTTAGCGTGGCTTTTTCAAAGCCACAAATGAGAAGGTCCTGTCTCAGTGGCAGAGTCCATGGTGGTAGAGATGACATGTCCACCAGGTCTGCATACCAAGTCCTGTGTGGCCACCTAGGTGCTATCAAAATCACCGAAGCTCTCTCCTGTTTGATTCTGGCAATCAGACGAGGAAGGAGAGGAAATGGTGGAAACACATAAGCCAGGCTGAACGACCAAGGTACTGCTAGAGCATCTATCAGTACTGCTTGAGGATCCCTTGATCTGGACCCGTTACAAGAAAGTTTGGCATTCTGACGAGATGCCATCAGATCTAATTCTAGTGTGCCCCATTGATGAATCAATTGTGCAAACACCTCCGGATGGAGTTCCCACTCCCCCCGGATGAAAAGTCTGACGACTTAGAAAATCCACTTCCCAGTTCACCACTCCTGGGATATAGATTGCTGATAGATGGCAAGAGTGAGCCATCAAATTATTTTGGAAACCTCTATCATCGCTAGAGAACTCTTTGTTACCCCCTGATAATTGATATAGGCTACAGTCGTGATATTGTCCGACTGGAATCTTATGAATCTGGCCAAAGCCAGCTGAGGCCACACCTGAAGCGCATTGAATATCGCTCTCAGTTCTAGAATATTTATCGGGAGGAGAGCCTCCTCCTGACTCCACACACCCTGTGCTTTCAGGGAATTCCAGACTGCACCCCAGCCCAATAGGCTGGCGTCCGTCGTCACTATGACCCATGCTGGCCTGCGGAAACTCATTCCCTGGGACAGATGATCCTGAGACAACCACCAAAGAAAAGAGTCTCTGGTCTCTTGATCCAGATTTATCTGAGGAGATAAATTTGCATAATCCCCATTCCACTGATCGAGCATGCATAGTTGCAGTGGTCTGAGATGCAAGCGAGCAAACGGAACTATGTCCATTGCCGATACCATTAGTCTGATTACCTCCATACACTGAGCCACAGACGGCCGAGGAATGGAATGAAGAGCTCGGCAGGTGGTTAAAATCTTTGATTTCCTGACCTCCGTCAGAAAACTTTTCATGTCTACCGAATGGAATGGAACTCTTGTGAGGGGGATAAGTGAACTCTTTTTTACATTCACCTTCCACCCGTGAGATCTTAGAAAAGCCAACATGATGTCCGTGTGAGATTTGGCTAGTTGGTAAGTTGATGCCTGAATTAAGATATCGTTCAGATAAGGCGCCACTGTTATGTCCCTCGGCCTTAGAACCGCCAGAAGGGACCCTAGCACCTTTGTGAAAATTCTGGGAGCTGTGGCCAACCCGAAGGGAAGAGCCACAAACTGGTAATGCTTGTCCAGAAAGGCGAACCTGAGGAACTGGTGATGACCTTTGTGGATAGGGATGTGCAGATACGCGTCCTTTAAATCCACGTTGGTCATATATTAAATACTCCGAATGGTCTCCATCTTGAAAGGTGGGACTCTGAGGAATTTGTTTAGAATCTTGAGATCCCAAATTTTTTGGGAACCACAAATAGATTGGAGTAAAACCCCTGCCCCTGTTCTGTTTTTGGAACTGGGCAGATTACTCACATGGTATATAGGTCTTCTACACAGCATAAGAAAGCCTTTCTTTTTTCCTGGTTTACAGACAATTGAGAAAGATGGAATCTCCCCCTTGGAGGAGAATCTTTGAAGTTTAGAAGATACCCCTGGGTCACGATTTCTAAAGCCCAGGAGTCCTGAACGTCTCTTGCCCAAGCATGAGCAAAGAGAGAAAGGCTGCCCCCTACGAGATCCGGTCCCGGATCAGGGGCTGCCCCTTCATGCTGTCTTGGTGGCAGCAGCAGGCTTCTTGTCCTGTTTACCTTTGTCCCAAGTCTGGTTAGGTCTCCAGACTGACTTGGATTGAGCAAAATTCCCCTCTTGCTTTGCAGCAGGGGAGGAGGCAGAGGGCCCACCTTTGAAGTTTTGAAAGGAACAAAATGATTTTGTTTGGTCCTCATCTTATTTGTCTTATCCTGAGGAAGGGCATGGCCTTTTCCTCCAGTGATGTCTGACATGATCTCTTTCAGTTCAGGCCCCAAATAGGGTCTTAATCTTGAAAGGGATGGCTAAAAGCTTAGATTTTGATGACACGTCAGCAGACCAGGACTTAAGCCATAACGCTCTACGCGTTAAAATGGCAGAACCTGAATTCTTTGCTGCTAATTTAGCCAGTTGAAAAGCGGCATCTGTAATGAAAGAATTAGCTAGCTTGAGAGCCCTAATTCTATCCAGAATATCATCTAATGGGGTCTCAACCTGAAGAGCCTCCTCTAGAGCCTCGAACCAAAACGCAGCTGCAGTAGTTACAGGAACAATGCACGCTATAGGTTGCAGAAGAAAACCCTGATGAATAAATATTTTCTTTAGAAGACCCTCTAATTTTTTTATCCATGGCATCATTCCTTACTGATGGGAAATACTGAACCTGGCCACCAGGAGGAGGCAAAGACACGCCAGTCAAAGGCTTAAACTACCTCCCCCACTAGCCCATCCCCCAGTCATTCTGCCGAGGGAACAAGGAACACGGGTTCATCCATTACTTGTGGGATATTCTCCTTCTCAACAGGAAGCTGCAAGAGGACACCCACAGCAGAGCTGTCTATATAGCTCCTCCCCTAACTGCCACCCCCAGTCATTCGACCGAAGACAAGCAAATAAAAGGAGAAACCATAGGGTGGCAGTGGTGACTGTAGTTTAAGAATAAAAAACACCTGCCTTAAAGTGACAGGGCGGGCCGTGGACTGGATACACCATAAGAGAAAGAAATTTATCAGGTAAGCATAAATTTTGTTTTCTCTTGTAAGGTGTATCCAGTCCACGGGTTCATCCATTACTTGTGGGATACCAATACCAAAGCTTTAGGACACGGATGAAGGGAGGGACAAGGCAGGCACTTAAATGGAAGGCACCAACAGTGCCTGTAAGACCTTTCTCCCAAAAAAAAGCCTCCGAGGAAGCAAAAGTATCAAATTTGTAGAATTTAGAAAAAGTATGAAGCGAAGACCAAGTCGCCGCCTTACAAATCTGTTCAACAGAGGCCTCATGTTTAAAAGCCCATGTGGAAGCTACCGCTCTAGTAGAATGAGCTGTAATTCTTTGAGGAGGCTGCTAGCCAGCAGTCTCATAAGCTAAACGGATTATGCTTCTCAGCCAAAAAGAAAGAGAAGTTGCCGGGATATGGATAGCTGAGAGATGGCAAGAGTGAACCTCTGCCCATAGAATTATCTTGGAAACCTCCATCATTGCCAGGGGACTCCTTGTTCCCCCTGATGGTTGATATAGGCTACAGTCGTGATATTGTCCGACTGAAATCTGATGAACTTGGCCGCAGCTAGTTGAGGCCAAGCCTGAAGAGCATTGAATATCGCTCTTAGTTCCAGAATGTTTATTCTACGAACCCTGAGCCTTCAGTGAGTTCCAGACTGCGCCCCAGCCCAGAAGGCTGGCATCTGTCGTCACTATAGTCCACTCTGGCTTGCGGAAACTCATTCCCCTGGACAGAAGGACCCGAGATAACCACCAGAAAAGAGAATCCCTGGTCTCTTGATCCAGATTTAACAGAGGAGACCAATCTGTGTAGTCCCCATTCCACTGGTTGAGCATGCAAAGTTACAGTGGTCTGAGATGTAGGCGGGCAAACGGAACTATGTCCTGCCGCTACCATTAGGCCGATCATTTCCATACACTGAGCCACTGATGGCCGAGAAGTGGAATGAAGAGCACGACAAGAAGTTAGAAGTTTTGATATCCTGACTTCTGTCAGAAAATTTTTCATTTCTACTGAATCTATCAGAGTTCCTAGGAAGGAAACTCTTGTGAGAGGAGAGAGAGAACTCTTTTCTATGTTCACTTTCCACCCGTGAGACCTCAGAAAGGCTAGAACAATGTCCGTATGGGACTTGGCGATTTGAAAAGTCAACGCCAGAATCAGAATGTCGTCTAGGTAAGGGGCTACCGCTATGCCCCGCGGCCTTAGAGCCGTCAGAAGGGACCCTAGAACCTTCGGAAAGATTCTTGGTGCCGTGGCTAACCCGAAGGGAAGAGACACAAACTGGTAATGCCTGTCTAGGAAGGCGAACCTGAGGAACTGATGATGATCTCTGTGAATCAGAATGTGGAGATAAGCATCTTTTAAGTCCACGGTAGTCATATATTGACCCTCCTGGAGCATAGGGAGGATGGTTCGGATTGTCTAAATCTTGAAGGATGGGACCCTGAGAAATTTGTTTAGGATCTTGAGATCCAAGATAGGTCTGAAAGTTCCCTCGTTTTTGGGAACTATAAACAGGTTTGAATAAAAACCCAGCCCCTGTTCCTCTCTTGGAACTGGGTGGATCACTCCCATAACCAGTAGGTCTTGAACGCAACGTAAGAATGCCTATCTTTTTATCTGGTTTACAGATAGTTGTGAGAGATGAAATCTCCCCTTTGAAGATGAACCTTTGAATTCCAGAAGATATCCCTGGGAAACAATCTCTAGCGCCCAGAGATCCTGGACGTCTCTTGCCCAAGCCTGGGCGAAGAGAGAAAATCTGCCCCCTACTAGATCCGGTCCCGGATCGGAGGCTACTCCTTCATGCTGTCTTAGAAGCAGCCGCAGGTTTCTTGGCATGCTTCCCCTTGTTCCAAGCCTGGTTAGGTCTCCAGACTGGTTTGGACTGGGCGAAATTTCCCTCTTGTTTTGCATTAGAGGAAACTGAAGCTGCGCCACTCTTGAAGTTTTCGAAAGGAACGAAAATTATTCTGTTTGGTCCTTAACTTATTGGACCTATCCTGAGGAAGGGCGTGAACTTTTCCTCCAGTAATATCAGAAATGATCTCCTTCAGACCAGGCCCGAATAGGGTCTGTCCCTTGAAGGGGATGTTAAGAAGCTTAGACTAATCTGCAGACCGTTCCCTCAACTGAAGTTGTCCCATACTCTTCAGTTATGTGTGAGAACAGCAATGGACCTTAGTTACAAACCATTAAGATCATCAACCTCCAGGCAGAACTCTTCTTCTAATTTCTGCCTGAGAGTAAAACAGTACAACGCCGGTACCGTTTAAAAATAACAAACTTTTGATTGAAGGTAAAACTACACTAAGTCACCACATATCTCTTGATACTTCCTATCTTGTCGAGAGCTGCAAGAGAATGACTGGGGGTGGCAGGTAGGGGAGGAGCTATATAGACAGCTCTGCTGTGGGTGTCCTCTTGCAGCTTCCTGTTGGGAAGGAGAATATCCCACAAATAATGGATGAACCCGTGGACTGCATACACCTTACAAGAGAAAATATAATTTAGAGAGCTGCTGATCAAAGAACACGAAGGAAATGAAATTATCTGGTAAGCATAGAAAAATAGAATTTGATGGTAGATAAGAACCAAAAAGGCCCATCAAGTCTACCCACATTACCTGTTACTTTTTCCTTATTATAGCCTTATGCATGTTTATGGGATTTTTGAATTTCTTTACAGTCTTTATGTTTACCAGCTCAAATGGAAATGTATTCCCTAAATCCACCACCCTTTCTGTAACCCTCCACCACCCTTTTTTGGCATTTATTTTTTTGTGAAAAATGCTTTCAGTTTCTATTTTATTAAGTCCCTTTATATATTTGAAGGTTTCTATAATGTCACCTCTTTCCCTTCTATCCTATAAACTATACATATTTAGATCATAGAGTCTTTCTTTGTATGTTTTATATTTTAGACCATGTACCATTTTAGTAGCCCTCCTTTGGACAGCTTCTATATTATTGATATCTTTCTAAAGATATGGTCTCCAGAACTGTACACAGTATTCCAGATTTGGTCTAACTAATGATCTGTAAAGTGATATAAGAACCTTGCCATTTCTGCTACTAATACCTCTTCCAATGCAACCAAGTATTCGACTAGCCTTACTAGCTGAACTGCTGCATTGTGTACCAAATTTTAAATCATCTGAAATAATAATTCCCAAGTCCCTTCTTTAGTTACAGTCAGTAATTGTCAGGGTGCCAGAAATCAGACTGAGATGAGAAGTGCAAAAATAGTCACACCTTTATTAACAGCAAAAAATAATAAAAATTCCGCAAGTCAAATAACAAGCCAGGAGTCAAAACCAGAGCTGGTAGTCAGATGAGCCGAGTTAGGAGCCAAACCGAATAGTCAGACGAGCCGGAATCAGGAACAAGGGAACAGCAGAGTCAGGAACAAGCCAGGGATCAGGAACCAGGAAGGACGTCAGGCAGCCAGGTAATACACAGGAACTCTCACAAACAGGTCTGAGACAACGCAAAGGCAAAGCATACTGAACAGAGGCCCTTTAAATAATAAGTGATGACATCACAATTCTGAGACTGCATCCTGTCTCACATGGATGATGCACACCAGTCTGGCCATAAAAGGAAGTGCAGTAAATGAGCAGCATCCCCCACAATGCACCATAGTCAGGAAGAGAGGTGAGTAAAATGGCTGCCAGCAGCACATGGCAAACACAACAGGGAGAAAACCCTGACAGTACCCTTCCCTCAACGACCACTCCCCCGCGGGAGGACAAAAGGCTTATTGGGGAAACGGGTATGGAAGGCACGGAGGAGGGCGGGAGCATGAACATCAGAGGAGGGAACCCAAGAATGCTCCTCCGGACCGTAGCCCCTCCAGTGAACCAAATACTGTACAAGGCCCCTGGACATACGAGAGTCAATAATGCTGCTGACCTCATACTCCTCATGGTTGTCAACAAAGATAGGACGGGGACGAGGCAACACAGTGGTAAACTGATTACAAACCAATGGTTTCAAGAGGGAGACATGAAAAACATTGGAGATGCACATAGCAGGAGGAAGGTCAAGAGCGTAGGCCACAGGATTAACCCGTCGGAGTATTCAAAAAGGACCAACATAACGGGTAGCCAATTTATTGGAAGGCACACGAAGGTTCAAGTTGGCAGAGGACAGCCAAACTCTCTCACCAACCTGGTAGGAAGGTGCGGGCAGACGCCTACGATCAGCCTGGAACTGTTGGCATTGCACAGAACGATGAAGGCAATCTTGAAAATGCACCCACGTCGAACGGAGTTGCTGGAGATGCTCCTCCAAAGCCGGAATACCCTGAGACATGAATGAATCGGGCAATAAGGATGGTTGAAACCCTTAATTCGCCATGAACGGGGATAACTTGGAGGAAGCATTAATAGCAAACTCTGCCCAAGGTAACAGTTCAGACCAATTATTGTGGTGATCTGAGACATAGCAACGGAGGAACTGTTCCAAAGCTTGATTAGACCGTTCCGCAGCCCCATTGGATTGAGGGTGATATGCCGAGGCGAAGGAAAGCTGGATCCCCATTTGAGCACAAAAGGAACGCCAAAATCTAGAGACAAACTGGCTACCCGGTCCGACACTAACTCCTTGGGTAACCCATGTAAACAGAAGACCTCCCAGGCAAAGATTGAAGCAAGCTCCTGAGCGGTAGGCAGCTTCATCAAGGGAATGCAATTTGACATTTTAGAAAAACGGTCAACCACCATAAGGATAACAGTATTGCCATTGGAAACAGGGAGCTCGACAATGAAGTCCATACAAAGATGTGTCCAAGGATGCTCACCATTAGCAATAGGTTGAAGAAGACCCACAGGAAGACGTTGAGGAGTCTTATTCTGTGCACAAACTGAGCAGGAGGCAACATACGCAGCAACATCAGAACGAAGACCTGGCCACCAGAATTCTCGAGTGACAGACCAAATCATTTGGTTCTTGTCTGGGTGACCTGTGGCTGTAGAATAGTGGTAAGTGTGCAAAAGTTTAGTTTGAAGATTCTCAGGAACAAAACACTTACCACTAGGTTTCTCAGGAGGTGCATTGGTTTGTGCAGCCAGGATCTCCTCCCCCAAGGGAGAAGTCAAATTAGTACATATGGTAGCCAAAATACGGTCAGGAGGTATAACAGGAGTAGGTACAGACTCCTCCTTGGACAGAGGCGAAAATTGTTGAGAGAGGGCATCAGCCCTAACATTCTTACTACCAAGCAGGTAGGAGACCACATAATTAAACCGAGACAAAAATAGCACCCATCTGGCCTGTCGGGGCGACAAACGTTTTGCATCAGATAGATAAGTTAAATTCTTGTGGTCAGTAAGAATGAGCACCGGCACGCTAGTACCCTCGAGAAGATGCCTCCATTCCTTAAGTGCCAAAATTATGGCCAGTAATTCCTTGTCGCCAATTTCATAATTGCACTCCGCTGGAGACAATTTCTTAGAGAAGAAACCACACAGATGCAAGGAACCGTCAGGTGTAGGACGCTGAGACAAGAGGGCACCTACTCCAGTCTCAGACGCATCGACCTCAAGAACGAAAGGCAGGACAGGGTTAGGATGAGCCAGAACTGGAGCAGCAGCAAAGGCATTCTTAAGACTATCAAAGGCCTTAATGGCAGTAGGTGACAATGGAGTGGATCATTCTCTTTACCGGTCATGTCTGTGATAGGTTTGACCAAGGAAGAAAAGTTTTTAATAAACTTTCTATAGTAACTGGCGAACCCCAAAAACGTTGAATAGACCGAAGACCAACTGGGCGAGGCCACTGCAGAACTGCAGATAACTTGTCAGGATCCATGGAGAACCATGCAACGGAGATAACATAACCTAGGATGGTTACTTGAGTCTGATGGAACTCACATTTCTCGTGTTTACAAAACAGGCCGTTCTCATGTAACATCAGAACGATGAGCCTCAAGTGTGGGTGAGTGTATGAGGATGTCGTCTAAGTACACCACAACACACTGTTGCAACATATCTCGTAGGACATCATTAATAAATTCCTGAAAAACAGCAGGAGCATTACATAGGCCAAAGGGCATTACTAGATACTCATAATGCCCGCTCCTGGTGTTAAATGCTGTTTTCCATTCGTGGCCCTCCTTAATCCTAACGAGATTTACGCTCCTCTCAAATCAAGTTTAGTAAAGACCGTAGCTCCCTTGAGGCGGTCAAAGAGTTCCGTAATAAGCGGAATAGGGTAAGCATTCTTAATGGTAAGACGATTAAGACCCCTATAATTGATACATAGTCTTAACTCGCCACCCTTTTTCTTCACAAAGAAGAAGCCAGCCCCTGCAGGAGAGCAGGATTTGCGGATGATCCCCCGCGACAGAGCATCAGCAACATATTCCTCCATAGCACAATTCTCTGCAACAGACAGAGGGTACACCTGGCCCGAGGAGGAATAGCTCCGGGTTGCAGGTCTATGGCACAATCGTAAGACCGGTGAGGAGGCAACGTACCGGCAAGCACCTTGTCAAACACGTCTAGGAACTCTCGGTACTCCTCTGGCAATTGAGATACTGAAGAAGTGCACAAGACTTTAGCTGGTTTCCGAAGACAAGTGAAAATACATTGCGGGGACCACGACAAAATTTCAGACCTGCGCCAGTCGAGACTGGGATTGTGCTTTTGGAGCCAGGGATAACCCAGAACAACCGGAAAATGCGGAGAGTTTATCACCTGGAACTGGAGGGTTTTAAAATGGCGAGCCCCAACTGCTATGGACAGCGGAGCAGTTTCGTGAGTAACGAGTGCGGGCTGAAGGGGCCTGCCATCAATGGCCTCAATAGCAAGCGGAACGGACCGAGGCAAAACCTCCCTCCTCCTAAAGGCCCTCTCCGCTGTGGAGAGACGCGTGAATCCCAGCTGCATCTGCTCATCAGTACCTGGTGACTCGGGACCAGGAGGCATGGAAGGAAAGGGAGGCATGGGTGGGAATGAACACGTAGGAGACAACGGAATAGGAAGCTTCCGCAAGCGCTCCTTGAAAGACGGTATCTCTCTGAGTCTGATGTCAATTAGGATCAAAAAAGACACCAATGCCTCGAGATCCTCTGGTAAATCTCTGGCAGCAACTTTGTCTTTAATCGCATCAGAGAGCCCATGAAAGAAGGCGGCAACAAGGGCTTCATTGTTCCAACCTACCTCTGCGGCAAGCGAACGGAACTCAATAGCATACTGAGCAACAGATCTTGTACCTTGCTGAATGGACATGAGTCGTTTAGCAGCAGAGAAGGAGCGAGCCGGAACATCAAATACCCTTCGAAAGGAGGCCACAAATTCAGGGTAATTTGAAATCACAGGTTTATTAGTCTCCCACAAGGGATTAGACCAGGCAAGAGCTGTGTCAGTGAGTAACGAGATGAGAAATCCCACCTAAGCTCTGTCAGAGGGAAACGCCTGAGGTAACATCTCAAAGAAAATTCCCACCTGGTTCAAAAACTCTCTGCACTGAATAGGATCGCCTCCATATCGCTGAGGTAGAGGTGCAGAACTGAACATGCTCCTGGTAGGACTAGGTGCAGCAGCGGAAAAAAGAGCAGCCATAACTTGCGGGACACTTTGGTCCAAATGTGCAGTGTGAGTCAGCAGGGTTTGCAAGGGCTAGTGCAAATTGATCCAAGCGGTGATCCTGTTCATCCATCCTGGAAATTATGGCAGGTAAAAGTGGATTATTAGCACCATCAGGATTCATGGCCTTTGCATAATGTCAGGGTGCCAGGAATCAGACTGAGACGAGAAGTGCAAAAATAATCACACCTTTATTAACAGCAAAAAATAATAAAAAGTCCACAAGTCAAATAACAAGCCAGGAGTCAAAATCAGAGCTGGTAGTCAGACGAGCCGAGTCAGAAGCCAAAGCAAATAGTCAGATGAGCCGGAATCAGGAACAAGGAAACAGCAGAGTCAGGAACACGCCAGGGATCAGGAACCAGGAAGGATGTCAGGCAGCTAGGTAATACACAGGAACTCTCACAAACAGGTCTGAGACAACGCAAAGGCAAAGCATACTGAACAGAGGCCCTTTAAATAATAAGTGATGACATCACAATTCTGAGACTGCATCCTGTCTCACATGGATGATGCACACCAGTCTGGCCATAAAAGAAAATGCAGTAAATGAGCAGCATCCCCCACAATGCACTATAGCCAGGAAGAGAGGTGAGTAAAATGGCTGATAGCAGCACATGGCAAACACAACATGGAGAAAACCCTGACAGTAATGTACTATTGAGACTATAATTGGCCTTTGGATTTTTGCATAATTTTGCTCTTGGTAATATTACATTTTAGATCCCATTTATTTGACCAGTCCTCTAGTTTTTTAATATCACAGTTAATTTGATCAACCCTTCCTGGAACATCTACCCTGTATCAAATGTTGGTATCATCAGCAAACTAGCAAACCTTCCCCTTAAGCCCACTTCCAATATCACTTATGAACATGTTAAACAAAACAGGTCCAAGAACTGACCCTTGGGGAACACCACTAGTAACTGATGCCTCATTTGAATGTACTCCAGCTAATTGAAACCCTCTGTCATCTATCTTTAAGCCAGCATTCTATACACTTAAAGGGACATAATACTCATATGCTAAATCACTTGAAAATGATGCAGCATAACTGTAAAAAGCTGACAGGAAAATATCACCTGAGCATCTCTATGTAAAAAAGGAAGATATTTTACCTCACAATTTCCCCAGCTCAGCAAAGTAAGTTCTGTGTAAAAAGTTATACTCAGCTGCGGCTCAGCTGCAGGTAAAAAATAAATAAATGAAGAAATGAACAGCAGCCAATCAGCATCAACAGTGCTGAGGTCATGAACTCTTTTACTGTGATCTCATGAGATTTGACTTAACTATCATGAGATTTCATTGTAAACTTTCTTACACTGAATAGGGAAATAAGATGAGTGTGTACGAAAGCTCGCTCCTTCCGTTGTCCAGAGACAGATATACTGATTTGTTACTTAGAAGTCCTTTACAATGGGATGTGGCTACTGAGAAACTTTTGAGGTAAAATATCATTCTTTTTTACATAGAGATGTTCAGGTGATATTTTCTAGTCAGCTTTTTACAGCTATACTGTATCACTTTCAAGTGTTTAAACATTTGGGTATTATGGCCCTTTAACAATCTTAGCATCCACTCCAAGGCAATACATTTTGTGAATAAGTTTGTTGTGTGAGACAGTGTCAAATGCTTTGCTAAAGTCTAGATATGCAACATCTACGGCTCCTCCCTGGTCTATTATTTTAGTTACACGGTCAAAGAAATCAATTAGATTAGTCTGGCATGATCTTCCAGAAGTGAAACCATGCTGTCCTATTTCTTCTAAGTTCTTTGTTTGAAGGAAAGATACAAGTCTTTCCTTTAAAAGAGTTTCCATTAATTTCCCTGCAATTGAGGTCAATCTGACTGGCCTATAGTTAGCAGAATCTTTGCTACTACATAGGGACTGTATGGGAAATTTTCCAGTCTTTTGGAACAACTCTTGTTAGAAGTGACTGATTAAATAAATCAGCTAATGGAATAGCTATTACGGATCAAAGTTCTCTTAGAACCCTTGGATGAATATGATCTGGACCCACAGACTTATTTACTTTAATTTTTGATAAAGCCCTTGAAACCTCTTCCTATGTAAAAAGAAAAGTACTACTCACATTCAGCTAATTTACGAGTTTGAGCACTACAGGGAAATTAACGAACGGAACACAAGTTGCGTTATTTAATTCCCTATAGCACTGCCATTACAAGTTTTGAATAACACAGCTTGCGCGTGCGATATGGAGATTTTAAGCTCCATACCGCACTCAAAACAAGCGATGTGTTTGACGTGCTCGTGCACACTTCCCCCATAGAAATCATTGGGGAGAGCCAGCAAAAAACAGAATTTATGTTTACCTGATAAATTACTTTCTCCAACGGTGTGTCCGGTCCACGGCGTCATCCTTACTTGTGGGATATTCTCTTCCCCAACAGGAAATGGCAAAGAGCCCAGCAAAGCTGGTCACATGATCCCTCCTAGGCTCCGCCTTCCCCAGTCATTCGACCGACGTAAAGGAGGAATATTTGCATAGGAGAAATCATATGATACCGTGGTGACTGTAGTTAAAGAAAATAAATTATCAGACCTGATTAAAAAACCAGGGCGGGCCGTGGACCGGACACACCGTTGGAGAAAGTAATTTATCAGGTAAACATAAATTCTGTTTTCTCCAACATAGGTGTGTCCGGTCCACGGCGTCATCCTTACTTGTGGGAACCAATACCAAAGCTTTAGGACACGGATGAAGGGAGGGAGCAAATCAGGTCACCTAGATGGAAGGCACCACGGCTTGCAAAACCTTTCTCCCAAAAATAGCCTCAGAAGAAGCAAAAGTATCAAATTTGTAAAATTTAGTAAAAGTGTGCAGTGAAGACCAAGTCGCTGCCTTACATATCTGATCAACAGAATCGTTCTTGAAGGCCCATGTGGAAGCCACAGCCCTAGTGGAATGAGCTGTGATTCTTTCAGGAGGCTGCCGTCCGGCAGTCTCGTAAGCCAATCTGATGATGCTTTTAATCCAAAAAGAGAGAGAGGTAGAAGTTGCTTTTTGACCTCTCCTTTTACCAGAATAAACAACAAACAAGGAAGATGTTTGTCTAAAATCCTTTGTAGCATCTAAATAGAATTTTAGAGCACGAACTACATCCAAATTGTGCAACAAACGTTCCTTCTTTGAAACTGGATTCGGACACAAAGAAGGCACGACTATCTCCTGGTTAATGTTTTTGTTAGAAACAACTTTCGGAAGAAAACCAGGTTTAGTACGCAGAACCACCTTATCTGCATGGAACACCAGATAAGGAGGAGAACACTGCAGAGCAGATAATTCTGAAACTCTTCTAGCAGAAGAAATTGCAACCAAAAACAAAACTTTCCAAGATAATAACTTAATATCAACGGAATGTAAGGGTTCAAACGGAACCCCCTGAAGAACTGAAAGAACTAAATTGAGACTCCAAGGAGGAGTCAAAGGTTTGTAAACAGGCTTGATTCTAACCAGAGCCTGAACAAAGGCTTGAACATCTGGCACAGCTGCCAGCCTTTTGTGAAGTAACACAGACAAGGCAGAAATCTGTCCTTTCAAAGAACTTGCAGATAATCCTTTCTCCAAACCTTCTTGAAGAAAGGATAGAATCTTAGGAATTTTTATCTTGTCCCAAGGGAATCCTTTAGATTCACACCAATAGATATATTTTTTCCATATTTTGTGGTAGATTTTTCTAGTTACAGGCTTTCTGGCCTGAACAAGAGTATCAATGACAGAATCTGAGAACCCTCGCTTTGATAAGATCAAGCGTTCAATCTCCAAGCAGTCAGTTGGAGTGAGACCAGATTCGGATGTTCGAACGGACCTTGAACAAGAAGGTCTCGTCTCAAAGGTAGCTTCCATGGTGGAGCCGATGACATATTCACCAGGTCTGCATACCAAGTCCTGCGTGGCCACGCAGGAGCTATCAAGATCACCGATGCCCTCTCCTGATTGATCCTGGCTACCAGCCTGGGGATGAGAGGAAACGGCGGGAATACATAAGCTAGTTTGAAGGTCCAAGGTGCTACTAGTGCATCTACTAGAGTCGCCTTGGGATCCCTGGATCTGGACCCGTAGCAAGGAACCTTGAAGTTCTGACGAGAGGCCATCAGATCCATGTCTGGAATGCCCCACAATTGAGTGATTTGGGCAAAGATTTCCGGATGGAGTTCCCACTCCCCCGGATGAAATGTCTGACGACTCAGAAAATCCGCTTCCCAGTTTTCCACTCCTGGAATGTGGATTGCAGACAAGTGGCAGGAGTGAGTCTCCGCCCATTGAATGATTTTGGTCACTTCTTCCATCGCCAGGGAACTCCTTGTTCCCCCCTGATGGTTGATGTACGCAACAGTCGTCATGTTGTCTGATTGAAACCGTATGAACTTGGTCTTTGCTAGCTGAGGCCAAGCCTTGAGAGCATTGAATATCACTCTCAGTTCCAGAATATTTATCGGGAGAATAGATTCTTCCCGAGACCAAAGACCCTGCGCTTTCAGGGGTCCCCAGACCGCGCCCCAGACCACCAGACTGGCGTCGGTCGTGACAATGACCCACTCTGGTCTGCGGAAGCTCATCCCCTGTGACAGGTTGTCCAGGGACAGCCACCAACTGAGTGAATCTCTGGTCCTCTGATCTACTTGTATCGTCGGAGACAAGTCTGTATAGTCCCCATTCCACTGACTGAGCATGCACAGTTGTAATGGTCTTAGATGAATTCGCGCAAAAGGAACTATGTCCATTGCCGCTACCATCAAACCTATTACTTCCATGCACTGCGCTATGGAAGGAAGAGGAACAGAATGAAGTATTTGACAAGAGTTTAGAAGTTTTGATTTTCTGGCCTCTGTCAGAAAAATCCTCATTTCTAAGGAGTCTATTATTGTTCCCAAGAAGGGAACCCTTGTTGACGGAGATAGAGAACTTTTTTCTACGTTCACTTTCCACCCGTGAGATCTGAGAAAGGCCAGGACAATGTCCGTGTGAGCCTTTGCTTGTGGAAGGGACGACGCTTGAATCAGAATGTCGTCCAAGTAAGGTACTACTGCAATGCCCCTTGGTCTTAGCACCGCTAGAAGGGACCCTAGTACCTTTGTGAAAATTCTTGGAGCAGTGGCTAATCCGAACGGAAGTGCCACAAACTGGTAATGCTTGTCCAGAAATGCGAACCTTAGGAACCGATGATGTTCCATGTGGATAGGAATATGTAGATACGCATCCTTTAAATCCACCGTGGTCATGAATTGACCTTCCTGGATGGAAGGAAGAATTGTTCGAATGGTTTCCATTTTGAACGATGGAACCTTGAGAAACTTGTTTAGGATCTTGAGATCTAAGATTGGTCTGAATGTTCCCTCTTTTTTGGGAACTACGAACAGATTGGAGTAGAACCCCATCCCTTGTTCTCCTAATGGAACAGGATGAATCACTCCCATTTTTAACAGGTCTTCTACACAATGTAAGAATGCCTGTTTTTTTATGTGGTCTGAAGACAATTGAGACCTGTGGAACCTCCCCCTTGGGGGAAGCCCCTTGAATTCCAGAAGATAACCTTGGGAGACTATTTCTAGCGCCCAAGGATCCAGAACATCTCTTGCCCAAGCCTGAGCGAAGAGAGAGAGTCTGCCCCCCACCAGATCCGGTCCCGGATCGGGGGCCAACATCTCATGCTGTCTTGGTAGCAGTGGCAGGTTTCTTGGCCTGCTTTCCTTTGTTCCAGCCTTGCATTGGCCTCCAGGCTGGCTTGGCTTGAGAAGTATTACCCTCTTGCTTAGAGGACGTAGCACTTGGGGCTGGTCCGTTTCTGCGAAAGGGACGAAAATTAGGTTTATTTTTGGCCTTGAAAGACCTATCCTGAGGAAGGGCGTGGCCCTTGCCCCCAGTGATATCAGAAATAATCTCTTTCAAGTCAGGGCCAAACAGCGTTTTCCCCTTGAAAGGAATGTTAAGCAATTTGTTCTTGGAAGACGCATCCGCTGACCAAGATTTTAGCCAAAGCGCTCTGCGCGCCACAATAGCAAAACCAGAATTTTTCGCCGCTAACCTAGCCAATTGCAAAGTGGCGTCTAGGGTGAAAGAATTAGCCAATTTGAGAGCATGAATTCTGTCCATAATCTCCTCATAAGAAGAATTTTTATTGAGCGCCTTTTCTAGTTCATCGAACCAGAAACACGCTGCTGTAGTGACAGGAACAATGCATGAAATTGGTTGTAGAAGGTAACCTTGTTGAACAAACATCTTTTTAAGCAAACTCTCTAATTTTTTATCCATAGGATCTTTGAAAGCACAACTATCTTCTATGGGTATAGTGGTGCGTTTGTTTAGAGTAGAAAACGCCCCCTCGACCTTGGGGACTGTCTGCCATAAGTCCTTTCTGGGGTCGACCATAGGAAACAATTTCTTAAATATGGGGGGAGGGACGAAAGGTATACCGGGCCTTTCCCATTCTTTATTTACAATGTCCGCCACCCGCTTGGGTATAGGAAAAGCTTCGGGGGGCCCCGGGACCTCTAGGAACTTGTCCATTTTACATAATTTTTCTGGAATGACCAAATTCTCACAATCATCCAGAGTAGATAACACCTCCTTAAGCAGAGCGCGGAGATGTTCCAATTTAAATTTAAATGTAATCACATCAGGTTCAGCTTGTTGAGAAATTTTCCCTGAATCTGAAATTTCTCCCTCAGACAAAACCTCCCTGGCCCCCTCAGACTGGTGTAGGGGCACTTCAGAACCAATATCATCAGCGTCCTCATGCTCTTCAGTATTTTCTAAAACAGAGCAGTCGCGCTTTCGCTGATAAGTGGGCATTTTGGCTAAAATGTTTTTGATAGAATTATCCATTACAGCCGTTAATTGTTGCATAGTAAGGAGTATTGGCGCACTAGATGTACTAGGGGCCTCCTGTGTGGGCAAGACTGGTGTAGACGAAGGAGGGGATGATGCAGTACCATGCTTACTCCCCTCACTTGAGGAATCATCTTGGGCATCATTTTCTCTAAATTTTGTGTCACATAAATCACATCTATTTAAATGAGAAGGAACCTTGGCTTCCCCACATACAGAACACAGTCTATCTGGTAGTTCAGACATGTTAAACAGGCATAAACTTGATAACAAAGTACAAAAAACGTTTTAAAATAAAACCGTTACTGTCACTTTAAATTTTAAACTGAACACACTTTATTACTGCATATGTGAAAAAGTATGAAGGAATTGTTCAAAATTCACCAAAATTTCACCACAGTGTCTTAAAGCCTTAAAAGTATTGCACACCAAATTTGGAAGCTTTAACCCTTAAAATAACGGAACCGGAGCCGTTTTTATATTTAACCCCTTTACAGTCCCTGGTATCTGCTTTGCTGAGACCCAACCAAGCCCAAAGGGGAATACGATACCAAATGACGCCTTCAGAAAGTCTTTTCTATGTATCAGAGCTCCTCACACATGCATCTGCATGCCATGCTTCCCAAAAACAAGTGCGCAATAGAGGCGCGAAAATGAGACTCTGCCTATGATTAGGGAAAGCCCCTAGAGAATAAGGTGTCCAATACAGTGCCTGCCGGTTATTTTACATAGTTCCCAAGATTAAAATAATTCCTCAAGGCTATGGAGTAAAAAATATGCATATATAAATCGTTTTAGCCCAGAAAATGTCTACAGTCTTAAAAGCCCTTGTGAAGCCCTTTTTTTCTTTATGTAATAAAAATGGCTTACCGGATCCCATAGGGAAAATGACAGCTTCCAGCATTACATCGTCTTGTTAGAAATGTGTCATACCTCAAGCAGCAAAAGTCTGCTCACTGTTTCCCCCAACTGAAGTTAATTCCTCTCAACAGTCCTGTGTGGAAACAGCCATCGATTTTAGTAACGGTTGCTAAAATCATTTTCCTCTTACAAACAGAAATCTTCATCTCTTTTCTGTTTCAGAGTAAATAGTACATACCAGCACTATTTTAAAATAACAAACTCTTGATTGAATAATAAAAACTACAGTTAAACACCAAAAAACTCTAAGCCATCTCCGTGGAGATGTTGCCTGTACAACGGCAAAGAGAATGGCTGGGGAAGGCGGAGCCTAGGAGGGATCATGTGACCAGCTTTGCTGGGCTCTTTGCCATTTCCTGTTGGGGAAGAGAATATCCCACAAGTAAGGATGACGCCGTGGACCGGACACACCTATGTTGGAGAAAAAAGCTAACACCTGCGATCGCGGAACAAAAGCTCCGTAACGCAGCCCCCATTGATGTCTATGGGGAAAATAAAAATACCGTTTACACCTAACACCCTAACATAAACCCTGAGTCAAAACACCCCTAATCTGCTGCCTCTGACATCGCCGACACTTGCCTACAGTTATTAACCATTAATCTGCTGCTCCCGATATCGCCGCCACCTAAATAAAATTATTAACCCCTAATCTGCCGCTCCACTATTCTAAAGTATTAACCCCTATTCCGCCACACCCCAACATCGCCGCAACTATATTAAAGTTATTAACCCCTATTCCGCCGCTCCCCAAAATCGCTGTAACTAAATAAAGTTATTAACCCTTAAACCTCTGGCCTCCCACATCACTACCACTAAATAAACCTATTAACCCCTAAACCGCCAGCCCCCCATCACAACAACCTAAATAAAACTATATTAACCCCTAAACCTAACCCTAACCTTAATCCTAACACTCCCTAACTTTAACATAATGAAATTAGATCTAAATTAAATTTACAATTATTAACTAAATAATTCCTATTCAAAACTAAATACATACCTGTGAAATAAAAACTAAGCTAGCTACAATATAACTAATAGTTATATTGTAGCTAGCTTAGGTTTTATTTTTATTTCACAGGTAAGTTTATTTTAACTAGGTAGAATAGTTAGTAAATAGTTATTAACTATTTAATAACTACCTAGTTAAAATAAATACAAAATCACCTGTGAAATAAAACCTAACCTGCCTTACACTAAAACTTAACATTACAAAAAATAAAAAAACCTCCATTACAAAAAATAAAAAAAAACTATCATTACACAAAAAAACAAAAATGAAATTATCCAAAAAAATAAAGATTATTCATTTTCTAATACCCTTTTAAAAAAAAAAAAAAAAAAACACACCAAAATAAAAAAATCCTAATCTAGAATAAACTACCAAGGGCCCTTAAAAGGGCCTTTTGGGGGGCCTTAAAAGGGCCTTTTGTAAGTTAAACAGCTCTTTTGCTTAAAAAAAAAAAGCACTCCCTAAAAATATACATTACACAAAATAACAAATTATTAAAAATAAAAAAAATATTCCTATTCTAATACCCAGGAAGAAGAAAAAACACCCCAAAATAAAAAAACTAAATTTATGCTTACCTGATAAATTTCTTTCTCTTGTGGTGTATCCAGTCCACGGGTTCATCCATTACTTGAGGGATATTCTCCTTCCCAACAGGAAGCTGCAAGAGGACACCCCCAGCAGAGCCGTCTATATAGCTCCTCCCCTAACTGCCACCCCCAGTCATTCGACCGAAGACAAGCAAGAAAAAGGAGAAACTATAGGGTGCAATGGTGACTGTAGTTTAGAAATAAAAAACACCTGCCTTAAAGTGACAGGGCGGGCCGTGGACTGGATACACAACAAGAGAAAGAAATTTATCAGGTAAGCATAAATTTTGTTTTCTCTTGTAAGGTGTATCCAGTCCACGGGTTCATCCATTACGTGTGGGATACCAATAACAAAGCTTTAGGACACGGATGAAGGGAGGGACAAGGCAGGCACTTAAAAAGAAGGCACCACTGCCTGTAAGACCTTTCTCCCAAAAATAGCCTCCGAGGAAGCAAAAGTATCAAATTTGTAGAATTTAGAAAATGTATGAAGCGAAGACCAAGTCGCTGCCTTACAAATCTGTTCAACAGAGCCCTCATGCTGGACATCTTTTTGAAAACAGGAGGGGGAGAGAACGGCACACCTGGTCTATCCCATTCCTTAGTAATAATTTCCGAAAACCTCTTAGGGACTGGAAAAACATCAGTGTAAACAGGCAATGCAAAGTATTTGTCCATTTTACACAATTTCTCTGGAACGACAATGGGGTCACAATCATCCAGAGTCGCTAAAACCTCCCTAAGCAATAAGCGGAGGTGTTCAAACTTAAATTCAAACGCTGTCATTTCAGAATCAGACTGAAGCAACGCCATCCCTGAGTCTGAAATGTCACCCACAGATAGAAGCTCACCTGCCTCGGCTTCTGAGTATTGGGAGGGTATATCGGACACAGGCATTAAAGCGTCAGAAAGCTCTGTATTAGTTCTAGTCCCAGAGCTGTCTCGCTTTCCTTGTAACCCTGGCAGTTTGGAAAATACCTCTGTGAGGGTAGCATTCATAACTGCCGCCATGTCCTGTAAGGTAAAAGAATTAGACGCGCTAGATGTACTTGGCGTCACTTGAGCGGGAGTTATAGTTTCTGACACATGGGGAGAGCTAGATAGCATAATCTCCCTTTTTTCAGTCAGAGAATCCCCTGGAGATAAATCTTTAAGCGCCATAATATGGTCTTTATAGTTTATAGAAATTTCAGTACATTTGGTACACATTCTAAAAGGGGGTTCCACCATGGCTTCTAAACATATTGAACAAGGAGTTTCCTCTATGTCAGACATGTTTAACAGACTAGTAATGAGACAAGCAAGCTTGGAAAACACTTTAATAAAGGTGAAACAGCAATTAAACAAAAACGTTACTGTGCCTTTAAGAGAAAAAAACTAACACTTAAACTGCAAAACAGTGTAAAAATATAGTAAAGTCTGAAATTTTTACAGTGTGTGTAAGGGACTAAAGCAACATTGCACCCACTTGCAAATGGATGATTAACCCCTTAGGCCCCAAACCGGATTTAAAAACGTTAAAAAACGTTAAAAGACAGTTAAGCACCCTCTGCAGAGGCTCCTACCTGCCCTCAAGTATGATCTTGTGCAGAAATAAACCCCTTATAATGGTCCTCAGGTGCCAGAGGACTCCTCTAGCGCTAAAATAGGCCCCTCCCACCATGTACTGGATGCCAGAGGGGCCTTAAGAAAATACTCCTAGGAGTATCTGACTAGCCATGTGGAAACTAGGCCCCAAATAAAGAGTTATCTCCCTCAGAGAAAAAACGTCCTATTTTTGAATTCATGTAAACGTTTTGTCACTAAGTAATAAGAATATTAACATGAGTATTACCCTTTTTTGTAAGCATGATCCCAGTCGCTGTTAAATCACTGCATCAGGCTTACCTCAAATACACAAGGTTCTGTCAGCATTTTCTAGAACTCATTCATCTCTCTAGAAATAAATATACTGAACATACCTCAAAGCAGGTAATCTGCAGACCGTTCCCCCAACTGAAGTTGTCCCATACTCTTCAGTTATGTGTGAGAACAGCAATGGACCTTAGTTACAAACCGCTAAGATCATCAACCTCCAGGCAGAACTCTTCTTCTAATTTCTGCCTGAGAGTAAAACAGTACAACGCCGGTACCGTTTAAAAATAACAAACTTTTGATTGAAGGTAAAACTACACTAAGTCACCACATATCTCTTGATACTTCCTATCTTGTCGAGAACTGCAAGAGAATGACTGGGGGTGGCAGTTAGGGGAGGAGCTATATAGACAGCTCTGCTGGGGGTGTCCTCTTGCAGCTTCCTCTTGGGAAGGAGAATATCCCACAAGTAATGGATGAACCCGTGGACTGGATACACCTTACAAGAGAAAACAGAATTTATGTTTACTTGATAAATTTATTTCTTTTACGATATGACGAGTCCACGGATTACATCCTTACTTGTGGGATTTAACCTCCTGCTAGCAGGAAGTGGCAAAGAACACCACAGCAGAGCTGTATATATAGCTCCTCCCTTCCCTCCACCTCCATTCATTCGACCGAAGTTAGAAAGAGAAAGGAAAAGCCAAAGGTGCAGAGGTGACTGAAGTTTAATAAAAATAAGTACATACCTGTCTTAGAAAAAACAAATAAATTTATCAGGTAAGCATAAATTTCCTTTTCTTTTACAAGATATGACGAGTCCACGGCTTTCATTCTTACTTGTGGAATACAATACCAAAGCTACAGGACACGGATGAAAGGGAGGCACAAGACAGGGACCTAAACGGAAGGCACCACTGCTTGAAGAACCTTTCTCCCAAAACCAGCCTCAGATGAAGCAAAAGTATCAAATTTGTTAAATTTGGAAAAAGTGTGAAGAGACAACCATGTTGCAGCCTAGCAAATCTGTTCAACAGAAGCATTGTATTTAAATGCCCATGAGGAAGACACAGCCCTAATATAATGAGCCGTAATTCTTTCAGGAGGCTGCTGTCCAGCAGTCTCATATGTCAGACGGATGATACTCTTCGACCAAAAAGAAAGAGAGGAAGCCGTAGCTTTCTGACCCCTACGCTTTCCAGAAAAAACAATGAATAATGAAGATGATTGACGGAAATCCTTAGTCGCCTGCAAATAAAACTTCAAGGCACGGACCACGTCCAAGTTACCACTTTACCTCTTCCTATCACTAACACAGGCAGAGAGAATGACTGGAGGTGGAGGGAAGGGAGGAGCTATAGATACAGCTCTGCTGTGGTGCTCTTTGCCACTTCCTGCTAGCAGGAGGTTAAATCCCACAAGTAAGGATGAAATCCGTGGACTCGTCATATCTTGTAAAAGAAACCCAATCTAGAATAAACTACCAATGGCCCTTAAAAGGGCAATTTGTAGGGCATTGCCCTAAAGATAGCAGCTCTTTTAGTGAAAAAACATTACAAAGACCCACTAACATTACAAACCCCACCCCCCAAAATAAAAAACAATTGCCCTGAAAAGGGCATTTAACTCGTTTACTGCCAAGACCCTAAACTAAAAAAAAAACAAAAAAAAACAATTAACCCTTTGAATTAGCCAATAGAATGAGAGCTGCTTAAGTGCTATTGGCTGATTTAAATAGCCAATAGGATGTTAGCAGCCCTAATTAAAAATTTTCAGCTAATAGGAATGCAAGGGACGCCATCTTGAATCGCGTACCTTGCATTGAAGATTCAGTGTACGGCGGCAACCGTATGAAGAGGATGCTCCGGGCCGGATGACTTCAGGATGGACCCGCTCCGCGCCGCCGGGATCAATATAGAAGATGCCGCCTGGATGAGGACTTCAACGCCGGGATAAAGTTCGTTCAAGCGGGACTTCAAAAACTGTAAGTGGATCGTCAGGGGGTTTGTGTTAGGCTTTTTTAAGGGTTTTTCGGGCGTTTTTTTTATTTAGTTTAGGGTCTGGGCAGTAAAAGAGCTAAATGCGCTTTTAAGGGCAATGCACATACAAATGCCCTTTTCAGGGCAATGGGTAGGTTAGGTTTATTTTAGATTTAGTTTTTTTATTTTGGGGGGTTGGTTGGGTGGTGGGTTTTACTGTTGGGGGGGTCTTTGTATTTTATTTTACAGGTAAAAGAGCTGATATCTTTGGGGCAATGCCCCACAAAAGGCCCTTTTAAGGGCCATTGGTAGTTTATTGTAGGCTGGGGAGGGGGTATTTGGGGTGGGATTTTTTATTTTAATAGGGATATTAGATTATGTGTAATTCTTTTTTATTTTGGATAATTTCGTTTGTTATTTTCCGTAATTTAGTGTGTTATTTTTTGTAACTTAGTATTTTTTTGTTTTTGTAATTAGATACTTTGTAAATTTTAGAGTAGTGTTAAGATTTTTTTAATGTGTAGTTTAGTTTTATTTAATTGGTAGTTAGTTTAATTTTTTAATTATTTTTATTTGGCAGGTAAGTTTTAATTTAATTTAAACTAGGGAAATTGTTATTTTAAGCTAAAGTTAGGGGGTTGTTAGGTTTAGGGGTTACTAGTTTAAATTAGTTTATTGCAATGTGGGGGCTTTTGGTTTAGGGGTTAATAGTTTTATTTAGTATATTTCATTGTGGGGGGCTTTCGGTTTAGGGGTTAATAGGTTTATTATAGTGGCTTGCAGTTTAGGGCTTATTAACTTTAGTATAGCGGGGGCGATGTGGGCGGACGGCAGATTAGGGGTTAATAATATTTAAATAGTGTTTGTGATGCGGGAGGGCGGCAGTTTAGGGGTTAATACATTTATTATAGTGTTGACGATGTCATGGAGCGGCATAATTTTTTGTGGCGGCGATGTCGGGAGCGGCAGATTAGGGGTTAAAACCTTTAATATAGTGTTTGCGATGCGGGAGGGCTTCGGTTTAGGGGTTAATAGGTAGTTTATGGGTGTTAGTGTACTTTTTAACACTTTAGTTATGAGTTTTATGCTACAGCTTTGTAGCGTAAAACTCTTAACTACTGTCTTTAGATGGCATTATGGATCTTGTGGTTTTAGGCTGTAACGCTCGCTTTTTAGCCTCACCGCAAAACTCGTAATACCAGCGCTATGGGAATCCCATTAAAAAACGTAATTTTTAAGAGTGCGGTACTGACGTTGTGTTACAGGCTAAAAGGTTTGCGGTACAGCTATACCAACAAGACTTGTAATGGCTGCGGTGCTGTTTTAACGCTGAAAATACCATATTACAGCGTTAAAAGACAAACGCACAAACTTGTAATTTAGCTGATTATTATTTACAGTAACATCCCTTATTAAAATCTCACTATCTTTACCATCTGTTGTAAAGACTGAACAAAAGTAATCATTTAAACAGTTTGCTATTTGTTTAGCTTCTTCCACTACTCTATCATCATTCTTGAGTCTAACTATCCCTCTGTTAGTTTTTCTCTTTTCACTGACATACAGGGGTTAAGTCGGGTGGGAACGCATTGGAACGGAGTTCCTACACTATTTTTGCAGGAGGAACTAAGTTCCCTCTGGACAGAGAACAGGAACTCTTCAGTAAATACTGCTGCTGCTGGTGGGGGGAGCTGTTGAACTGTCAGGTTAGAGGGATAGTGAGATCCTCTAGTAATCAACAGTAACACTTCCTATAATACACTAAATGCAAGCCTGTCAGCGGTCCTGCTGTGTGATCGCCCCACACTGTGGAACACATGGTGCTTACATTTCTGTGTGGCTTGATTGGGGTAATTTAGCTCCCCTCAGCAGAAATAGGACTATTGCACATAAAGTGGGTAAGACTATGTGTCAGAGGAGGAGTCTCAGGCCCAAAGGCAACCATTCTACCCTTAATTGGATTTTATTTGCTTTCATTAACCAAAATGTATAGATTATATACATATAATTACAGTGTGTATATATACATATATAAAACAATATTAATTGTGAGGGGGGTGAAAGTCTTGGTGAGTTTCCACACTTTTTTTTGTAGGACTTGGCCACTGCTGATATATCTAAAGAAGGTTTTGTCACCGTTTTTTTTACAGATTGTGCTATTTTCTCTTCTGCATCAGCTTCAGCCTTTCTGATTAACTGCTTTGTCATCTTTTGATGGGTTCTCAATTTTTCTTTATCCTCTTCTGAGCCAATGAGATTTAGTTTTTTTATAGACTGTCTTTTTTGTCTTAACTGCATGTGCTACTTCTCTTCAAACTATATTGGTTTTCTTTTACTTTTACAAACAAGCCTAATACAGTGTTTAGTTGCATCTAGAATAGCATTTTTAAAACATTTTCACTGTTCTTGTGCTCCTGTAATCTGTGCCATCCCTTTTAGAGATGAATCTAGGTATCTGCCCATGTAAGAAAAATCAGTTGTTCTAAAGACTTTTGTTTTACTATGGTTGCACAGTACCTTTGTCTGAATATTAAACCATACAGACTGATGATCACTAGAGCCTAAGTTCTCACCCACAGACATGTCAGATACTATATCACTGTTTGTAAGTACTAAATCTAATATGGTTCATTTACGTGTTAGTTCTTTTACTAGTTGCTCAAGAGATACCCCCTCTAAAGATTCCAGAATATATTTATGTCTAGTTGATTTGGCAACAGGCACTTCCCAGTCTACATCAGGCATTTTAAAGTCCCCCACTACTATAACATTGACCTTCATTGTAATTTTGGCCATTTAATCAATTAATAAATTGTCTGATGCTTCATCCTATAATGGTGGTCTATATACTACTCCTATTCTAAACACATGTTTCCCTTAAGTTTCTATAGTTACCCAAACACTTTCTACATTGTCATTTTTTTCTACAATTTCAGTTACTTTAATATTTTCTTTCACGTACAGGGCAACTCCGCCCCTACTATTTATTTTAAACAAGATGTACCAGGTATGACTGTTTCCCAGTCGTGAGAATCATTTTACCATATCTCTGTTATAGCTACTAAATCCAATTTATCTTGAATCATTATTGCAGTAAGTGCAGGTATTTTACTTACTAAACAGCGAGCATTTGTGCACATTGCACGTAGAACATTCTAGAATTCTCAAATCCTTTTGCATGGTCAATACAACCCCTGCCTACATTATTCAAAGTCGTATTCCTAAAAGTAATGTTTTTTTTCTTAACTAAACAAGAATGTAAAATTTGGTTGACTGTCTTGTCATGCTCTGGGGGACAGATGGGTATGTTAACACTGTCCCCCTTCTTTAGTTTAAATTGCTACTAATAAAGTCTTCAAATTCTTTACTCAATTCTCCTGTCCCTTTATTATCCAGATGCAAACAATCCTTCTTATACAAGCTACTATCAAGCCAAATAATTTATGTTTTCCTTCTTAATATAAGGAGCATCCACGGCATCTTTCCTTACTGTTGGGAAACTTATACCCTAGCTCTAGAGGACACTGAATGATAACGGGAGGGACAAAAAGATAGGCGGACACTAATCTGAGGGCACCACAGCGTGCAAAACCTTTCTCCTGAAAGCTGCTTAAGCAAAAACATCAAACTTGTAAAATTTAGAAAAAGTATGTAAGCAGGACCAGGTAGCCACCTTACAAATCTGATTCATAGAGGCCTCGTTCTTAAATGCTCAAGAGGAAGCCACTGCTCTAGTAGAATGAGCAGTAATCCTCTGAGGAGGTTTATGTCCCGCTGTCTCATACGCAAAACGGATAACACTCCTTAACCAAAAAGATAAGAAAGTCGAAGAGACCTTCTGACCCTTACGCTTTCCAGAATAGACAACAAACAAGGAAGAAGTTTGTCTAAAATCCTTAGAAACCTGAAGCTAGAACTTCCACGTCCAAATTATGAAGCAAACGTTCCTTCGAAGAAGAAGGATTGGGACACAATGAAGAAACCACAAACTCTTTATTGATGTTGCGGTCTAACACGACCTTAGGAAGAAAAACTAACTTAGTACGTAGGACAGCCTTATCAGAACAGAACCCCAGATAAGGAGGCTAACATTGCAAGATACTCTGCGTGCAGAAGCAATAGCCAGTAGAAAAATTTAATGTCAATTTCATGCATAGGCTCAAACGGAGCCCGTTGCAACACATTAAGAACAAGATTTAGACTCGAAGGAGGAGCCTTAGATCTAAACACAGGTCTGATCCTAGTCAGAGCCTTAACAAAGGACTGTACATCTGGAAGCTCCGACAGCATCTTGTGCAGTAAAACAGACAGGGCCGAAATCTGTCCCCTCACGGAACTGGCAGAAAGGCCCTTCTCCAGGACATCCTGGGAAAACGACAGGATCCTGGCAACCTTAACTTTATTCCAGAAAAATATGCGCTCTTCACACCAGAATAAGTAGGTTCTCCACACCTTATGATAGATGCGACGAGTAACCAATTTACGAGCTTGAATGAGAGTATCAATAACATTCTCAGAAAAACCTCTCTTGGTTAGAACTAAGTGTTCAATCTCCACACAGTCAGCCTCAGAGAATCTAGAGATTGATGAACAAAAGGACCTTGTTCCATCAGATTTCTGTGACAAGGTAACTTCCACAGATGAGATGATGACATCCCCACCAGATCAGCGAACCACATCCTTTGTGGCCACGATGGAGCAATCAGTATCACGGATGCCCGCTCCTGCTTTATGCGAGCCACTACACATGGAAGGAGTGGTAACGTTGGGAAATGGTAAATTAGACTGAACGTCCAAGGCACTGCTAATGCATCTATTAGCTCCTCCTGAGGATCCCTGGACCTCGACCCATATCTGGGTATCTTGGTATTGAGACGGGACGCCATGAGATCTATCTCCGGCGTCCCCCACCTGTTGCATATCTCCACAAACACTTCGGGATGGAGACTATTCCCCCGGATGAAAGGATTGTCTGCTGAGAAAATCCGCTTCCCAGTTGTCCACACCCGGAATGTGGATTGCTAACAGCGAACAGCTGTGGGCCTCAACCCACTCCAGAATCCGAGATACTTCACTCATTGCTAAGGAGCTTCTCGTTCCCCCCTGGTGGTTGATGTAAGCCACCAAGGTTATATTGTCTGATTGGAATCTGATAAACTGGGACAAACCCAGAAGAGGCCAAGCCTTCAGAGCATTGAAGATTGACCGAAGTTCCAGAATGTTGATCAGGAGGGAGCATTCCTTGTGTCCGTAGTCACAATCTCCCAGGATGGTCTTAAAAAAAAGAAGTCACTCGGGACACATTATCTGGACAGAGCCACCAAGAGAGCCCTTAGGGACGGAACCCCACAACTTCAATTGAGAGTCCGGGACAGGGAATCATTTTTTAAAGGACGAAGGCAAAAACAAAATTTATGCTTACCTGATAAATATCTTTCTCTTGTGATATTTCCAGTCCACGGGTTCATCCATTACTTGTGGGATATTCTCCTTCCCAACAGGAAGTTGCATGAGGACACCCACAGCAGAGCTGTCTATATAGCTCCTCCCCTAACTGCCACCACCAGTCATTCGACCGAAGACAAGCAAGAAAAAAGGAGAAACTATAGGGTGCAGTGGTGACTGTAGTTTAAAAATAAAAAACACCTGCCTTAAAGTGACAGGGCGGGCCGTGGACTGGATACACCACAAGAGAAAGAAATTTATCAGGTAAACATAAATTTTGTTTTCTCTTGTAAGGTGTATCCAGTCCACGGGTTCATCCATTTCTTGTGGGATACCAATACCAAAGCTTTAGGACACGGATGAAGGGAGGGACAAGGCAGGAAATTAAACGGAAGGCACCACTGCCTCCAAGACCTTTCTCCCAAAAATAGCCTCTGAGGAAGCAAAAGTATCAAATTTGTAGAATTTAGAAAACGTATGAAGCGAAGACCAAGTCGCCGCCTTACAAATCTGTTCAACAGAGGCCTCATTTTTAAAAGCCCATGTGGAAGCTACCGCTCTAGTGGAATGAGCTGTAATTCTTTCAGGAGCCTGCTGGCCAGCAGTCTCATAAACTAAACGGATTATGCTTCTCAGCCAAAAATAAAGAGAAGATGCCGAAGCCTTTTGGCCTCTCCTCTGTCCAGAGTAGACGACAAACAATGCAGATGTTTGACGAAAATCCTTAGTAGATTGTAAATAAAACTTTAAAGCATGAACCACGTCAAGATTGTGTAATAGACGTTCCTTCTTTGAAGAAGGATTAAGACACAGTGACGGAACAACAATCTCCTGATTGATATTCTTATTAGATACCACCTTAGGAAGAAACCCAGGTTTGGTACGCAAAAGTACCTTATCTGCATGGAAGATCAGATAAGGGGAATCACACTGTAAGGCAGGAAAACTCTGAAACTCTTCGAGCCGAAGAGATAGCTAGCAAAAACAGAACTTTCCAAGATAAAAGCTTGATATCTATGGAATGCAGAGGTTTAAAATGGAACCCCTTGAAGAACTTTAAGAACTAAATTTAAACTCCATGGCGGAGCAACAGGTTTAAACACAGGCTTGATTCTAACTAATGAAGCAAATACAACCAGGGTAGCGCTCAAACTCCGACTGTGTAGACGATCTAGGTCACGTGGTGCTCTTCACGTAGTCCACACACCCCCTTTGACGTTACTGTGACGTATCCGGATTCACTCAGCTGCTCCGGTGCAAAGGAAAAGAGCGCTCCATCTGCGCTCAGTAGTACAAATGTCCCAATAGCTTCTATTGCACCCAGTAGCAGAGAGACACAGAACTCAACAGAGTAAATAAATACCTGTTTAGTGTTGTATACTGCAAAGGTTTAAACACACACCATCATTGACAGTTGGATAAAACAGGAAAAGGCTGTAGCCGCATATGACAGGCAGCAGAAAAGAAGAAAGTGCAGGGTCAGGCGCGTTTCCTCATGTTAATGCATGATAATCTTCAGTGACCATACCTACTACCCACAGAGGCGTGGGACAGCAATGGGGGCCAAGTTTGCCCCCTCCTATGCCAACCTGTATTTGGGTTGGTGGGAGCTGTCCCACGTCTATGGAGATGTGAACCCCTTCAGAGAATACATTTTTTTGGTCGCTACATCAACGATATTTTGTTGATTTGGAAGGGTCCAACAGACCTCCTTGAACCATTTTTAGCTTATTTACAGAACAATACTTTAAATCTAAAATTTACCATGGAAAGCAGCAAATACTCAATTCCGTTTTTGGATGTTGAATTACATTCTAACGTTCAGAAATCTTGTATTGATGTTGAATTGTTCCGTAAACCTATTGCTGGGAACACTATTTTAAATGCCAAATCATGTCATCCTAAACATACCATCAACTCTATCCCTAAAAGTCAGTACATTAGGGTTAAACGAAATTGTACTAGTCTTAAGAGTTATCAAAGACACTCCAGAGATTTAACTGAGAGATTAGTCCAGAGAGGGTATCCACATACAGCCTTGGATGAAACAAAGAAAGAAGTTGATCTTTTGGACAGAAAGGATCTTTTTTTGCCCAAGAGATCACAAGAAAGTAATAGATTTAACAAACTTAAATTTATCACTTCCTACAGTTTAGAATATGGTAGGATTTGCAACATTATTAGGAAAGCACTTCCAATACTGACCACAGATGACATTTTGGCACCAATTGTCAAAGAGGGAGTTTGTTTTGTGTCTCGTAAGGCACAAACACTAGGGAACATATTATCCCCTTCTATGTTGCCACGGCAACAGTCACAAAGTAATTGGCTCTCTATAAAACCTGGATTTTTCAAGTGTGGTAGTAGAAGGTGTAAGTCATGTGCTTATGCTTCTTTTGGCACCAATTTTGTATCTACCAAGAATAACAAGAATTTTGAGATTCATGAACATATGACGTGCAATTCTTGCTATGTCATATACCTTTTGACCTGCAGGGGGTGTTTGAAACAGTACGTGGGTCAAACGACGCGTGCTGTAAAGGATCGCTTTCTTGAGCATTTACGATCAATTGAAGACCCAGAGTCCACCACACCCATTTCCCTGCACTTCAAAAAACAACATAATTCTGACAGTTCACTGCTGACATTTCAGGCTATCCAACTGATTCCCAGACACCCTAGAGGTGGTAATAGAGGCATTGTTCTCAGTAAAAGAGAAGTGTATTGGATTTTTCAGTTGGACACCAGGGTGCCAGCAGGTTTAAATTTTGATTGGGATGTTAAGTTATACGTAGATCATTAGTATACATTTTTTCATTTTTTCTGTTTTTACACTACATCTATATGCTTTTTGCAAGTGGGACTTTGTCAATTTAATTACATTTTTACTCATATAGCTTATTCAAGATTTAAGCATACATATATATATATATATATATATATGTTTTTTCTTTTTTCAAAAATTATTATTTTTTATTTTTATATTTTTATAGTTTTTTATTAATATAAATTTCTATTTCTATTTTATATATATATGGATAAAATATATATATATAATTTGTTTATATTGATGTTCATTTTTTGACAATTTATGTCCCCTTTAAGCCTTGCCCCCATTACCCTGCCTTATAGGTAAAGTTTTACCTTAATTGGAAATTTAATTGCTGGGAGTGACCAGTTTTCAGGTTTATAAGGCAGTGTATTGTGGGTAGTAGGTATGGTCACTGAAGATTATCATGCATTAACATGAGGAAACGCGTCTGACCCTGCACTTTCTTCTGTTCTGCTGCCTGTCATATGCGGCTACAGCCTTTTCCTGTTGTATCCAACTGTCAATGATGGTGTGTGTTTAAACCTTTGCAGTATACAACAATAAACAGGTATTTATTTACTCTGTTGAGTCCTGTGTCTCTCTGCTACTGGGTGCAATAGAAGCTATTGGGACATTGATTCTAACTAATGCCTGACAAAACGCCTGAACGTCTGGAACATCTGCCAGACGCTTGTGCAGACGAATAGACAGAGCAGAAATCTGTCCCTTTAATTAACTAGCTGACAATCCCTTCTCCAATCCTTCTTGGAGAAAGGATAATATCCTAGGAATCCTGACTTTACTCCATGAGTAACCCTTGGATTCACACCAATGAAGATATTTACACCATATCTTATGATAGATTTTCCTGGTAACAGGCTTTCGAGCCTGAATTAAGGTATCAATGACCGACTCGGAGAAACCACGTTTTGATAAAATCAATCTCCAAGCAGTCAGCAGCAAAGAAATTAGATTTGGATGTTTGAATGGACCTTGGAGTAGAAGGTCCTACCTCAGCTGCAGAGTCCATGGTGGAAAGGATGACATGTCCACCAGATCTGAATACCAAGTCCTGCGTGACCACGCAGGTGCTATCAAAATCACCGAAGCTCTCTCCTGCTTGATCTTGGCAATCAGACGAGGGAGGAGAGGAAATGGAGGGAACACATAAGCCAGGCTGAAGTACCAGGGAACTGCTAGAGCATCTATCAGCGCTGCCTGGGGATCCCTTGACCTGGATCCGTAACAAGGAAGCTTGGCGTTCTGACGAGATGCCATCAGATCCAGTTCTGGTTTGCCCCATAGTTGAATCAGCTGGGCAAATACCTCCAGATGGAGCTCCCACTCCCCCCGGATGAAAAGTCTGCCGACTTAGAAAATCCGCCTCCCAGTTCTCTACTCCTGGGATATGGATAGCTGAGAGATGGCAAGAGTGAACCTCTGCCCATAGAATTATCTTTGAAACCTCCAACATTGCCAGGGGGCTTCTTGTTCCCCCCTGATGGTTGATATAGGCTACAGTCGTGATATTGTCCGACTGAAAGGAAGGAGGGCTTCCTCCTGAGTCCACGAACCCTGAGCCTTCAGGGAGTTCCAGACTGCGCCCCAGCCGAGAAGGCTGGCATCTGTCGTCACTATAGTCCACTCTGGCCTGCGGAAACTCATTCCCCTGGTCTCTTGATCCAGATTTAGCAGAGGGGACAAATCTGTGTAGTCCCCATTCCACTGATTGAGCATGCAAAGTTGCAGTGGTCTGAGATGTAGGCGGGCAAACGGAACTATGTCCATTGCCGCTACCATTAGGCCGATTACTTCCATACACTGAGCCACTGATGGCCGAGATGTGGAATGAAGAGCACGGCAGGAAGTTAGAAGCTTTGATAACCTGACCTCTGTCAGAAAAATTTTCATTTCTACTGAATCTATCAGTGTTCCTAGGAAGGAAACTCTTGTGAAAGGGGAGAGAGAACTCTTTTCTTCGTTCACCTTCCACCCGTGAGACCTCAGAAAGGCTAGAACAATGTCCGTATGGGACTTGGCGATTTGAAAAGTCAACGCCTGTATCAGAATGTCATCTAGGTAAGGAGCCACCGCTATGCCCCGTGGCCTTAGAACCGCCAGTAGGGACCCTAGAACCTTTGTAAAGATTCTTGGTGAAGTGGCTAACCCGAAGGGAAGAGCCACAAACTGGTAATGCCTGTCTAAGAAGGCGAACCTGAGGAACTGATGATGATCTCTGTGAATCGGAATGTGGAGATAAGCATCCTTTAAGTCTTTAAGTCCACGGTAGTCATATATTGACCCTAGTGGATCATAGGGAGAATGGTTCGGATAGTTTCCATCTTGAAGGATGGGACCCTGAGAAATTTGTTTAGGATCTTGAGATACAAGATTGGTCTGAAAGTTCCCTCTTTTTTGGGAACTATAAACAGATTTGAATAGAAGCCCTGTTCCTGGGTGGTACAGATAATTGTGAGAGAGGAAATCTCCCCTTTGGAGATTAAGCTTTGAAGTCCAGAAGATATCCCTGGGAAACAATCTCTAATGCCCAGGGATCCTGGACGTCTCTTGCCCAAGTCTGGGCGAAGAGAGAAAGTCTGCCCCCTACTAGATCCGGTCCTGGATCGGGGGCTACTCCTTCTTAGAGGCGGCAGCAGGTTTTTTGGCCTGCTTCCCCTTGTTCCAAGCCTGGCTCGGTCTCCAGACTGGTTTGGACTGGGCGAAATTTCCCTCTTGTTTTGCATTAGAGGAAGCTGAAGCTGCGCCACTCTTGAAGTTTCGAAATGAACGAAAATTATTCTGTTTGGTCCTTAATTTATTGGACCTATCCTGAGGAAGGGTGTGACCTTTTCCTCCAGTAATATCAGAAATGATCTCCTTCAGGTCCCGCCCGAATAGGGTCTGTCCTTTGAAGGGGATGTTAAGAAGCTTAGACTTTGAAGTAACTTCTGCTGACCAGGACTTAAGCCATAGCGCCCTGCGCGCCAGAATGGCAAAACCTGAATTCTTAGCTGTTAGTTTGGTTAGATGAAAAACGGCGTCAGAAATAAAGGAATTGGCTAACTTGAGAGCTTTAATCCTGTCTAAAATATCATCTAACGGGTCTCCACCTGTAGAGCCTCCTCAAGAGACTCGAACCAAAAAGCCGCTGCAGCAGTAACTGGGGCAATGCATGCAAGAGTCTGGAGAATAAAACCTTGATGGATAAAAAATTTCTTAAGGAGACCCTCCAATTTTTTATCTATAGGATCTAAGAAAGCACAACTGTCCTTGACTGGTATAGTTGTACGCTTAGCTAGGGTAGAAACAGCACCCTCCACCTTAGGGACTGTCTGCCACGAGTCCCGTATAGCGACATCTATGGGAAACATCTTTTTAAAAGCAGGAGGGGGAGAGAACAGAACACCTGGTCTATCCCATTCCTTAGTAATAATTTCCGAGAACCTCATAGGGACTGAAAAGACATCAGTGTAAACAGGCACTGCAAAGTATTTGTCCATTTTACACAATTTCTCTGGAACTACAATGGGGTCACAGTCATCCAGAGTCGCTAAAACCTCCCTGAGCAATAAGCGGAGGTGTTCAAGCTTAAATTTAAAGGCTGTCATTTCAGAATCGGACTGAAGTAATGTCTTCCCTGAATCTGAAATCTCACCCTCAGATAGCAACTCCCTTGCCGCGGCTTCAGAACATTGTGAGGGTATATCAGACATAGCTACTAAAGCGTCAGAAAGCTCTGTATTTGTTCTAGCTCCATAGCTGTCTCGCTTTCCTTGTAACCCTGGCAGTTTGGACAATACCTCTGTGAGGGTATTAGTCATAACTGCCGCCATGTCTTGTAAGGTAAACGCATTGGACGCGCTAGATGTACTTGGCGTCACTTGAGCGGGAGTTATAGGTTCTGACACGTGGGGAGAGCTAGATGGCATAACCTCCCTTTTGCAGGAAATCTGCGAACCGTTCCCCCAACTGAAGTCTTTCCCATACTCTTCAGTTATGCGTGAGAACAGCAATGGACCTTAGTTACAAACCGCTAAGATCATTAACCTCCAGGCAGATTTTTCTTCTAATTTCTGCCTGGGAGTAAAACAGTACTACGCCGGACCGTTTAAAAATAACAAACTCTTGATTGAAGGTACAAACTACACTAAGTCACCACATATCTCTTATACTTCCTATCTTGTCGAGAGTTGCAAGAGAATGACTGGGGGTGGCAGTTAGGGGAGGAGCTATATAGACAGCTCTGCTGTGGGTGTCCTCTTGCAACTTCCTGTTGGGAAGGAGAATATCCCACAAGTAATGGATGAACCCGTAGACTGGACACACCTTACAAGAGAAAGGAAGATCCAATTCTGACCCATTCATTCTTCTATGAGCCCAATAAAATCTCACACATAGAAGCGCGCCAAAGGAGTTAGACTGCAACAGGACACATTCAGTCTGACCGGACCTATGGAACTGCATGGTGTTCCTGTCAGCTCGAAGGGGCAGAAGCTTTGAACCACAGGATTAGTGGTCAGTGACGGAAGGTAAAATTTAAAGCGCAACATATACCGGAGCCGGGGGAGACAGCCTCACAGCTTACCAGAGGCGTTGCTCAGACCGAGCACACACAGCAGACTCTCCGCTCGCGGAGACCATTTGAGCCAGATTGGTGGTGGTCCCTGAGAGCACATCTACTATTGCAGCGGTGAGCGGCACCATCTTCAGCACGAAACCCCTGCCTTATCTGGGTCCGCCAGATCATAGCTCTTGGAGACAGCTGCAGCTCTGACCAGAACTCCTGGGCTACTTATCGCATCAGAGGCGCATCATGTCGACTGGTGGGGCTGGACATTAACTTGGTAGCACAGGTCCATAGTCTAAGTTAGTGACCCTAACTGTTCTGAGCACGCATCGCACAATAGCCACGTGGAGCAACGAGCCTGTACATAGTCCCTTCCCCTAAGTTAACAACCCTATATAGGGAAGGCAACTGTTCAGGAGGACATTCAGTGTATTAATACCGGATCCCTTGAAAATAAGAGGGCTATAAACCTGAATAATCAAAATGGCGCCTAAGGCATACTCTGAACAAACGCTTCTTTGGGCATGTCAGGATGGTAATATTCTGTCTCACACAGTTGAAATATTTTTATGTCTTCCCTCTTGGCTATGCCTCAGCATAAACGGAAAATAAAATCTACTTCATTTCAAGCCGGGCTAGAGTGGCGTAACCGTGGCCTAGATGCAGCTCCTATAAGAGCAACTATCGAGCTTCAATACCGCAACGCTACTTATTAAATGTACTTCTTGAGATGGGGGAACCCCAGAACCATCGCAATGAGTCTACATATGTAAACACTTTGCTTTCCTCTAAAACATCGGAACAATCCTGGGATCCAGGAGGTCCCTCATGCAGTGGTCTAGCATGGTGGGACAGACAGAAAAGCGAGACTACAGTGACTATTCCATAAAAGGTCTTTTAAAGGATAGACATCCTGACCAGATAGGACATTTCATATGAGAATATACAGTCATTTGTGTTCTTAATGATCTAGCTTGCTTAGGAAAACAGAATTTATGTTTACCTGATAAATTTCTTTCTCCTACGGTGTATCCGGTCCACGGCTTCATCCTTACTTGTGGGATATTCTCAATGCCTACAGGAAGTGGCAAAGAGAGCACACAGCAGAGCTGTCCATATAGCTCCCCTCAGGCTCCTCCCCCCCAGTCATTCGACCGACGGTTAGGAGAAAAAGGAGAACCATAGGGTGCAGTTGTGACTGTAGTTTACAAAAATAAATTTAAACCTGACCAAATGCCAGGGTGGGCCGTGGACCGGATACACCGTAGGAGAAAGAAATTTATCAGGTAAACATAAATTCTGTTTTCTCCTACATTGGTGTATCCGGTCCACGGCTTCATCCTTACTTGTGGGAACCAATACCAAAGCTTTAGGACACGGATGAAGGGAACAAGTCAGGTAACCTAAACGGAAGGCACCACTGCTTGTAAAACCTTTCTCCCAAAAATAGTGTCAGGGTTGAGCACTGTTTCTTTAAGAGACTCTGAAGTTTCTCCTAATTGATTGCTCCTCCTATAAAACAACACAGCACATTGCAATCAGTGCTTGGTATTGTGTTCCAGTATCCACTGAGTACTCCTTGTATTATGCTCTGGATTACAAGTTGTCTAAGCCTCTCTGCCTTATTTTCTAACAGGTTGACATATCTGCTGGATTTCCTAATACCGGATCCTACTCTCACTTACTTCCTTATTTGATGCCTCTGCAAGATTCCTCAGTGGGGTAAAGGAAGATTTATTACCTTCTCTCAGTGTCTCTCTGCTTCAGCAGCAGCTGCTGCTACATTCAAGGCTGTCAGCTCTGACAGTGACTTCACACACTCACTTCCTCCTCATTCAGCATTCACACGCTGCCTGCCTGCTCCACATCAGACTTCTCAGCTCCTGCAGCATTTCAGGTACACTCTCTGCAAATACTACTACTGACTGCTTAGCTTGCTACCACTTACAAATATTGCAGTATTTGATTATACATATTTAGGTAGTATTACGCTCTCCATCCTGAAATTATTCTTTGAGTGTGAATCCAGGATCTGTGTACTTTTCTGCACGCTGAGCCAGAGTGTGTTCTGAATAACTTTACCTTACTTCTACCATAGCCCAGTCTTGCTTGCTTCATTTAACAACCTGTGAATCAGAGTTGTTATTAACAATCTGTTTTTACCATAAGGTGGTCTTATATTTTCCTGTCCAATACTTGAATTATTCTGTCAAAAGGTATACAGTGTGTGTTTATAAGATAAAGATATAGACTGTGTATATTTTTGAAATAATAAAACACTTTATTTTTCAGAATCTGCTTGTCAGTAGTTGATTCAATAAATAAAGTGTAACAACCAAATTTTTACTACTGTTGTGTTCCATATAACAAACATTAATTGAGAGTAACATTATAAATAGCCACCGAAGATGCAAAAGTATCGAATTTGTAAAATTTGGCAAATGTATGCAGTGAAGACCAAGTCGCTGCCTTACAGATCTGTTCAACAGAAGCCTCATTCTTGAAAGCCCATGTGGAAGCCACAGCTCTAGTAGAGTGAGCTGTAATTCGTTCAGGAGGCTGCCTTCCAGCAGTCTCATAAGCCAACCGGATGATGCTTTTCAGCCAGAAAGACAGAGAGGTCGCAGTCGCCTTTTGACCTCTCCTCTTGCCAGAATAGACGACAAACAAGGACGATGTTTGTCTGAAGTCTTTAGTTGCTTTTAGATAAAACTTCAAAGCACGAACCACATCAAGATTGTGTAACAGACGTTCCTTGTTAGAAACTGGATTAGGACACAGAGAAGAAACAACTATTTCCTGGTTAATATTCTTATTGGAAACCACTTTTGGAAGAAAACCAGGTTTGGTACGTAAAACGACCTTATCTGTATGAAACACCAGATAGGGTGAATTACACTGCAAAGCAGACAATTCAGAAACTCTTCTAGCAGAAGAAATAGCTACCAAAAACAAAACTTTCCAAGATAGTAACTTAATATCTATGGAATGTAGAGGTTCAAACGGAACCCCTTGAAGAACTGAAAGAACTAAATTTAGACTCCATGGAGGAGCCACAGGTCTGTAGACAGGCTTGATTCTGACTAAAGCCTGTACAAACGCCTGAACATCTGGCACGGCTGCCAGACGCTTGTGTAACAAAAAAGACAGAGCAGATATCTGTCCTTTTAAGGAACTAGCTGACAGACCTTTCTCCAATCCTTCTTGGAGAAAAGATAGTATCCTTGGAATCCTAATCTTACTCCATGAGTAACCCTTGGATTTGCACCAGCAAAGATATTTCCGTCATATCTTGTGATAGATTTTCCTGGTGACAGGCTTTCTAGCCTGGATCAGAGTATCTATAACTGAATCCGAAAACCCATGCTTAGCTAGAATCAAGCGTTCAATCTCCAAGGAGTCAGTTGCAGAGAAACTAGGTTTGGATGTTCGAATGGACCTTGGATTAGAAGGTCCTGCCTCAAAGGTAGCTTCCATGGTGGAACCGATGACATATTCACCAGGTCTGCATACCAAGTCCTGTCCACGTAGGAGCTATCAAAATTACCGAAGCCTTCTCCTGTTTGATCCTGGCTACTAGCCAGGGGAGAAGAGGAAACGGTGGAAAGACATAAGCTAGATTGAACGACCAAGGCACCACTAAGGCATCTACCAATGTCGCCTTGGGATCCCTGGACCTGGACCCGTAACGTGGAACTTTGGAGTTCTGACGTGACGCCATCAGATCCAGATCTGGAAGGCCCCATAGTTGAGTTAACTGGGCAAAAACCTCCGGGTGAAGTTCCCACTCCCCCGGATGGAAAGTCTGACGACTCAGATAATCCGCTTCCCAGTTGTCCACTACTGGGATGTGAATTGCTGATAGATGGCAGGAGTGATCCTCTGCCCATTTGATGATCTTGGATACCTCCCTCATCGCCAGGGAACTCTTTGTTCCTCCCTGATGATTGATGTACGCTACAGTCGTCATGTTGTCCGACTGAAATCTAATGAATTTGGCCTCCGCTAGTTGAGGCCGTGCCTGGAGCGCATTGAATATCGCTCTCAATTCCAAAATGTTTATCGGCAGGAGAGATTCTTCCCGAGACCATAGACCCTGAGCCTTCAGGGATTCCCAGACCGCACCCCAGCCTAAGATGCTGGCATCGGTCGTGACAATGATCCACTCCGGTCTGCGGAAACTCATTCCCTGAGACAGGTGATCCTGAGACAACCACCAGAGGAGTGAGTCTCTGGTTTTCTGGTCTATTTGTATCTGGGGAGACAAATCTGCATAATCCCCATTCCACTGTTTGAGCATGCACAGTTGCAGTGGTCTTAAATGAATTCGAGCAAAGGGAACCACGTCCATTGCCACAACCATTAGTCCTATTACCTCCATGCACTGAGCTATGGAGGGTTGAGGAATGGATTGAAGAACTCGACAAGTGTTCAAACGTTTTAACTTCCTGACCTCCGTCAGAAAGATTTTTATTTCTACCGAGTCGATTATTGTTCCCAGGAAGGGAACCCTTGTGAACGGGGACAGAGAATTCTTTTCTATGTTCACCTTCCACCCGTGAGACCTTAGAAAGGCTAGAACAATGTCCGTATGAGCCTTTGCTTTGTGAAAGGACGACGCTTGTATTAAGATGTCGTCTAGGTAAGGTGCTACTGCGATGCCCCTTGGCCTTAGCCCCGCTAGAAGGGACCCTAGCACCTTTGTGAAAATTCTGGGAGCAGTGGAAGAGCCACGAACTGGTAATCCTTGTCCAGAAAGGCGAACCTTAAGAACTGATGGTGATCCTTGTGGATAGGAATATGCAGGTACGCATCCTTTAAGTCCACGGTAGTCATATATTGACCCTCCTGGATCATTGGTAAAATTGTCCGAATGGTTTCCATTTTGAATGATGGAACTCTGAGGAATTTGTTTAGGATTTTTAAATCCAGAATTGGCCTGAAAGTTCCTTCCTTTTTGGGAACTACAAACAGGTTTGAGTAAAAACCCAGTCCTTGTTCTGCTGTTGGAACTGGGTGTATTACTCCCATTTTTAAAAGGTCTTCCACGCAATGTAAGAATGCCTGTCTCTTTATCTGGTCTAAAGATAAGCGAGACATGTGGAACCTTCCCTTTGGAGGAAAGTCCTTGAATTCTAGAAGATACCCCTGAGAGACAATTTCTAGTGCCCAGGGGTCCGGAACATCTCTTGCCCAAGCCTGAGCAAAGAGAGAAAGTCTGCCCCCTACTAGATCCGGTCCCGGATCGGGGGCTACCCCTTCATGCTGTCTTGGTAGCAGCAGCAGGCTTCTTGGCCTGTTTACCCTTGTTCCAGCCTTGCAATGGTTTCCATGCTGGTTTGGGATGGGATGCGTTACCCTCTTGCCTAGTGGCTGTAGAGGTAGAAGCAGGTCCGTTCCTGAAATTGCGAAAGGAACGAAAATTAGACTTATTTTTAGCTTTGAAAGGTCTATCCTGTGGAAGGGCATGGCCCTTTCCCCCAGTGATATCTGAAATCATTTCTTTCAACTCTGGCTCGAAAAGGGTCTTACCCTTGAAAGGAATATTAAGCAATTTTGTTTTGGACGACACATCCGCCGACCAAGATTTTAACCAAAGCGCTCTGCGCGCCACGATTGTGAAACCGGAATTTTTCGCCGCTAATTTAGCTAACTGCAAAGCGGCATCTGTAATGAAAGAATTAGCCAACTTCAAGGCGTGAATTCTGTCCATGACTTCATCATAAGAAGTCTCCTTCTGGAGCGAGTTTTCTAGTTCCTCAAACCAAAAAGCCGCTGCAGTGGTTACAGGAATAATGCAAGAAATTGGTTGAAGGAGAAAACCCTGTTGAACAAAAATTTTCTTAAGTAAACCTTTTAATTTTGTATCCATAGGATCTTTGAAAGCGCAACTGTCTTCTATTGGTATAGTCGTGCGCTTAGCTAGCGTTGAAACTGCCCCCTTTACCTTAGGGACCGTCTGCCATGCGTCCCTTCTGGGGTCAACAATTGGGAAAATTTTCTTAAATATAGGAGGGGGAACAAAAGGTACACCTGGCTTCTCCCACTCCTTAGTCACGATATCCGCCACCCTCTTAGGTATCGGAAACGCATCAGTGTGTACTGGGACCTCTAAGAATTTGTCCATTTTACACAATTTTTCTGGGACCACAAAGGGTCACAATCATCGAGTGTAGCTAGGACCTCCTTAAGTAGGGCACGGAGGTGTTCTAGCTTAAATTTAAATGCTATGGTATCAGGCTCTGCCTGCTGAGAAACTTTTCCTGTGTCAGGAATTTCTCCTTTACACAGTGTAAAATGCACAAAAAATGCACAAAAAATCAATGACAATATGTGAAAAAAGGGGGTACCCCCTCAAAATTTAAACAATGTGAAAGTGGTCATGACTGTCCAAGCAGAAAAAAACAAAAAATGACAAAAATAACCAAAAATACAAGAAAGAGAAAAATGAGAAAAAATATATGGAAAAAAATATGTGTCCGTGGTAAAAGTTAGTGATAAAAAATTAGTGATAAAAAATTGTTAGTGATACAAAGTTCCAAAAGAAGGTGTGTGTTTGTGAATAAATCTTCCTTAAGTCTCCTCAAAAGAAGGTTCCATACAATGTGAATGTGGTGGGTGAGGGAATGTCCGGTAAACCCTGGGTACAACCCTATATCCAACCTGTAAAAGAAATTCAAAATAGTGCCATAATGCTAACAAATAAACATATATTATAGGAAAAAAGCTCACCAATTTATGCCAACGCGTTTCGGCCCAAATCTGGGCCTTTTTCAAGACTATAGATGGTGTGTGATGGTGGCTCTATTTAAGACTATTGTTAACCAATCAATGCTGTCAGTGTTTTGGCGCTTGTTATTTGGCGCCAAATTTTCAACCCGGAAGGAGATATGTGTATAAAATGTAAACAAGAATGAATTATATTTCTAAATCGTTTGGGACTAGATATCGATGTTATTCAATGGTGCCCTAAGGTTTTGTTTATGTCTTCATTGTTTTGATTATTAAAAATTAAAAATTAGTAAAGCCGTAATTAGCTCGAGCGTTTCTGCCGCTCGATGTAACCGGAAGTGCCTACAGCGTACCTCACTTCAATTCTATTTCCGGTTTCGCTCTTTGTTTCGCTTCCGTTAAATTTGTTATCACTTCCGGTAATAATTTTTGGTGGTACGTGTCACGCGACCTCATTTGGCGGGTACTCTTACAAAGATGATATTTCATGGGATGACTGGTCATAAAGGCTGTGTTTATGTTTCTTTTATCATGGAATACAGCGAAAACAGACATATTGTGGAGAAGATCATAGAGAAACATTGGCCACTACTAAGAAATGATGATATTATTGGGGATAAACTAACACCCCGCCCAGTATTTATATACAGAAAGACAAACAATTTGAAAAACAAACTTTCTCCAAGTATACCCAGAAACATGATGACCAATACAAGAGATGTGTATGGTAGAGAAGTCAAAGGTTTTTACCCGTGTGTTAGCTGTAAGGCCTGCCAGAAGGGAGTGAAAACAAAGGAGTTTACCTAGTTTAATATGAAGGTTAAATACAAAATCAAGGACCTTATAAAATGTAGTAGTAAAGGAGTAATCTATATGAAATGGTGCAGTTGTGGTTTCCAATATATAGGACAAACATCCAGAACCCTGAGAGATCGGATCAGGGAACACCTATTAAAGATTAAACACAAAAATACCGAAACAGCACTATACAGACATTTCTTAACCCAACACCAGGCCAGACAAAAAGATTTTAGCTATATTGGTATCCAACTAGTCACACTTAATTGGAGGGGTGGAGATCAAGAAAAAAGATTACTAATAGCAGAATCAAGATGGATTTTTAACATAGATTGCCTACACCCTAGGGGTTTGAACAACAGGGAAGACCTGTCACACCTCTTAAGCCTAAAATGAATAATTTTGGGAAATAGTTCATTTGAGAGATCACATAACCACATAGCATGTATTTTCATACTAGCTAGATCTGTAGTTATCTTTGACTCTTCCAAGGACTTTTATTATGAAATATGAATAGGTATCCCCTAGGCACTAGGGCCCTAATGCTATCCTCACCCGATTTAATTGTATACTTGGAACTTTGATTTTCGTGAACCATTTTTAAATTTATTTTAAGCCTTTTTTAGCTAGTTTTTAGATACTTCATTAGACACTAGTATCAGCTGATTGCATTCCTTATTTTTACCATGTATAGGACTTCAGGAGTGCACTATCCATACATTACGTTTATTTAGTTGTCCCTTTACACATTTTAAATTGTTCTTATGTGTATTTATCCCATTTTCCTAAGAGATTTTTAATTTTGTATTTCTTCTTTTAACGCCATATTTTAAAATACATTTTTGAGCGTTCTGAATATTTTAATTAGAAATGGTAATATTATTCATGCCGATACTTTATCTGTTTTAACATCACTTGTATTCTAATATTATTGTTTTTACACTGTGTTATAATTCATAGAAATTTATATATTTCATGAATATTCACCACTGTTTTTTACCATAGCGATTCTAGTCCACCTGATTTTATTTTTCAGAAATGTATTATTGCTTTTATAGCCAGCCATTCTATGTACTTTATATACATATATATATTTTAGATTATTCCCCATAGTTTTTACCATAGCCATTCTATAAGGTTCCCTGCTTATTTGAATCACAACTGCAGAGTTTAAATAAATTATATATGTTCCACAACTGGAGTACAGGCTATTATATCAGCATAGACTGTATTTACTCAGAGTGATTTTTATAAGGAATTGCAGGAAGACTTTATATGGTTATATATTGTTGTTATACCATATAAGTAATATGTGACTGAAAAACAGAATTTATGTTTACCTGATAAATTACTTTCTCCAACGGTGTGTCCGGTCCACGGCGTCATCCTTACTTGTGGGATATTCTCTTCCCCAACAGGAAATGGCAAAGAGCCCAGCAAAGCTGGTCACATGATCCCTCCTAGGCTCCGCCTACCCCAGTCATTCGACCGACGTTAAGGAGGAATATTTGCATAGGAGAAACCATATGATACCGTGGTGACTGTAGTTAAAGAAAATAAATTATCAGACCTGATTAAAAAACCAGGGCGGGCCGTGGACCGGACACACCGTTGGAGAAAGTAATTTATCAGGTAAACATAAATTCTGTTTTCTCCAACATAGGTGTGTCCGGTCCACGGCGTCATCCTTACTTGTGGGAACCAATACCAAAGCTTTAGGACACGGATGAAGGGAGGGAGCAAATCAGGTCACCTAAATGGAAGGCACCACGGCTTGCAAAACCTTTCTCCCAAAAATAGCCTCAGAAGAAGCAAAAGTATCAAACTTGTAAAATTTGGTAAAAGTGTGCAGTGAAGACCAAGTCGCTGCCCTACATATCTGATCAACAGAAGCCTCGTTCTTGAAGGCCCATGTGGAAGCCACAGCCCTAGTGGAATGAGCTGTGATTCTTTCAGGAGGCTGCCGTCCGGCAGTCTCGTAAGCCAATCTGATGATGCTTTTAATCCAAAAAGAGAGAGAGGTAGAAGTTGCTTTTTGACCTCTCCTTTTACCAGAATAAACAACAAACAAGGAAGATGTTTGTCTAAAATCCTTTGTAGCATCTAAATAGAATTTTAGAGCGCGAACAACATCCAAATTGTGCAACAAACGTTCCTTCTTCGAAACTGGTTTCGGACACAAAGAAGGCACGACTATCTCCTGGTTAATGTTTTTGTTAGAAACAACTTTTGGAAGAAAACCAGGTTTAGTACGTAAAACCACCTTATCTGCATGGAACACCAGATAAGGAGGAGAACACTGCAGAGCAGATAATTCTGAAACTCTTCTAGCAGAAGAAATTGCAACCAAAAACAAAACTTTCCAAGATAATAACTTAATATCAACGGAATGTAAGGGTTCAAACGGAACCCCCTGAAGAACTGAAAGAACTAAGTTGAGACTCCAAGGAGGAGTCAAAGGTTTGTAAACAGGCTTGATTCTAACCAGAGCCTGAACAAAGGCTTGAACATCTGGCACAGCTGCCAGTTTTTTGTGAAGTAACACAGACAAGGCAGAAATCTGTCCCTTCAAGGAACTTGCAGATAATCCTTTCTCCAATCCTTCTTGAAGAAAGGATAGAATCTTAGGAATCTTTACCTTGTCCCAAGGGAATCCTTTAGATTCACACCAACAGATATATTTTTTCCATATTTTGTGGTAAATTTTTCTAGTTACAGGCTTTCTGGCCTGAACAAGAGTATCAATAACAGAATCTGAGAACCCTCGTTTTGATAAGATCAAGCGTTCAATCTCCAAGCAGTCAGCTGGAGTGAGACCAGATTCGGATGTTCGAACGGACCTTGAACAAGAAGGTCTCGTCTCAAAGGTAGCTTCCATGGTGGAGCCGATGACATATTCACCAGATCTGCATACCAAGTCCTGCGTGGCCACGCAGGAGCTATCAAGATCACCGACGCCCTCTCCTGATTGATCCTGGCTACCAGCCTGGGGATGAGAGGAAACGGCGGGAATACATAAGCTAGTTTGAAGGTCCAAGGTGCTACTAGTGCATCTACTAGAGTCGCCTTGGGATCCCTGGATCTGGACCCGTAGCAAGGAACCTTGAAGTTCTGCCGAGAGGCCATCAGATCCATGTCTGGAATGCCCCACAGTTGAGTAATTTGGGCAAAGATTTCCGGATGGAGTTCCCACTCCCCCGGATGTAATGTCTGACGACTCAGAAAATCCGCTTCCCAATTTTCCACTCCTGGGATGTGGATTGCAGACAGGTGGCAGGAGTGAGTCTCCGCCCATTGAATGATTTTGGTCACTTCTTCCATCGCCAGGGAACTCCTTGTTCCCCCCTGATGGTTGATGTACGCAACAGTCGTCATGTTGTCTGATTGAAACCGTATGAACTTGGCCTTTGCTAGCTGAGGCCAAGCCTTGAGAGCATTGAATATCGCTCTCAGTTCCAGAATATTTATCGGTAGAAGAGATTCTTCCCGAGACCAAAGACCCTGAGCTTTCAGGGATCCCCAGACCGCGCCCCAGCCCATCAGACTGGCGTCGGTCGTGACAATGACCCACTCTGGTCTGCGGAAGGTCATCCCTTGTGACAGGTTGTCCAGGGACAGCCACCAACGGAGTGAGTCTCTGGTCCTCTGATTTACTTGTATCTTCGGAGACAAGTCTGTATAGTCCCCATTCCACAGACTGAGCATGCACAGTTGTAATGGTCTTAGATGAATGCGCGCAAAAGGAACTATGTCCATTGCCGCTACCATCAAACCTATTACTTCCATGCACTGCGCTATGGAAGGAAGAGGAACGGAATGAAGTGTTTGACAAGAGTTTAGAAGTTTTGTTTTTCTGGCCTCTGTCAGAAAAATCCTCATTTCTAAGGAGTCTATTATTGTTCCCAAGAAGGGAACCCTTGTCGACGGAGATAGAGAACTCTTTTCCACGTTCACTTTCCATCCGTGAGATCTGAGAAAGGCCAGGACTATGTCCGTGTGAGCCTTTGCTAGAGGAAGGGACGACGCTTGAATCAGAATGTCGTCCAAGTAAGGTACTACTGCAATGCCCCTTGGTCTTAGCACCGCTAGAAGGGACCCTAGTACCTTTGTGAAAATCCTTGGAGCAGTGGCTAATCCGAAAGGAAGCGCCACAAACTGGTAATGCTTGTCCAGGAATGCGAACCTTAGGAACCGATGATGTTCCTTGTGGATAGGAATATGTAGATACGCATCCTTTAAATCCACCGTGGTCATGAATTGACCTTCCTGGATGGAAGGAAGAATTGTTCGAATGGTTTCCATTTTGAACGATGGAACCTTGAGAAACTTGTTTAAGATCTTGAGATCTAAGATTGGTCTGAACGTTCCCTCTTTTTTGGGAACTATGAACAGATTGGAGTAGAACCCCATCCCTTGTTCTCCTAATGGAACAGGATGAATCACTCCCATTTTTAACAGGTCTTCTACACAATGTAAGAATGCCTGTCTCTTTATGTGGTCTGAAGACAATTGAGACCTGTGGAATCTCCCCCTTGGGGGAAGCCCCTTGAATTCCAGAAGATAACCTTGGGAGACTATTTCTAGTGCCCAAGGATCCAGAACATCTCTTGCCCAAGCCTGAGCGAAGAGAGAGAGTCTGCCCCCCACCAGATCCGGTCCCGGATCGGGGGCCAACATTTCATGCTGTCTTGGTAGCAGTGGCAGGTTTCTTGGCCTGCTTTCCCTTGTTCCAGCCTTGCATTGGTATCCAGGCTGGCTTGGCTTGAGAAGTATTACCCTCTTGCTTAGAGGACGTAGCACTTGGGGCTGGTCCGTTTCTACGAAAGGGACGAAAATTAGGTTTATTTTTGGCCTTGAAAGACCTATCCTGAGGAAGGGCGTGGCCCTTACCCCCAGTGATATCAGAGATAATCTCTTTCAAGTCAGGGCCAAACAGCGTTTTCCCCTTGAAAGGAATGTTAAGGAGTTTGTTCTTGGAAGACGCATCCGCTGACCAAGATTTCAACCAAAGCGCTCTACGCGCCACAATAGCAAACCCAGAATTCTTCGCCGCTAACCTAGCCAATTGCAAAGTGGCGTCTAGGGTGAAAGAATTAGCCAATTTGAGAGCACGGATTATGTCCATAATCTCCTCATAAGGAGGAGAATCACTATCGATCGCCTTTACTAGCTCATCGAACCAGAAACACGCGGCTGTAGTGACAGGGACAATGCATGAAATTGGTTGTAGAAGGTAACCTTGCTGAACAAACATCTTTTTAAGCAAACCTTCTAATTTTTTATCCATAGGATCTTTGAAAGCACAACTATCTTCTATGGGTATAGTGGTGCGTTTGTTTAAAGTAGAAACCGCTCCCTCGACCTTGGGGACAGTCTGCCATAAGTCCTTTCTAGGGTCGACCATAGGAAACAATTTTTTAAATATGGGGGGAGGGACGAAAGGTATACCGGGCCTTTCCCATTCTTTATTTACAATGTCCGCCACCCGCTTGGGTATAGGAAAAGCTTCTGGGAGCCCCGGGACCTCTAGGAACTTGTCCATTTTACATAGTTTCTCTGGGATGATCAAATTCTCACAATCATCCAGAGTGGATAATACCTCCTTAAGCAGAGCGCGGAGATGTTCCAACTTAAATTTAAATGTAATCACATCGGGTTCAGCTTGTTGAGAAATTTTCCCTGAATCTGAAATTTCTCCCTCAGACAAAACCTCCCTGGCCCCCTCAGACTGGTGTAGGGGCATTTCAGAACCATTATCATCAGCGTCCTCATGCTCTTCAGTATCTAAAACAGAGCAGTCGCGCTTACGCTGATAAGTGGGCATTTTGGCTAAAATGTTTTTGATAGAATTATCCATTACAGCCGTTAATTGTTGCATAGTAAGGAGTATTGGCGCGCTAGATGTACTAGGGGCCTCCTGAGTGGGCAAGACTCGTGTAGACGAAGGAGGGAATGATGCAGTACCATGCTTACTCCCCTCACTTGAGGAATCATCTTGGGCATCATTTTCAGTGTCACATAAATCACATTTATTTAAATGAGAAGGGACCTTGGCTTCCCCACATTCAGAACACAGTCTATCTGGTAGTTCAGACATGTTAAACAGGCATAAACTTGATAACAAAGTACAAAAAACGTTTTAAAATAAAACCGTTACTGTCACTTTAAATTTTAAACTGAACACACTTTATTACTGCAATTGCGAAAAAGTATGAAGGAATTGTTCAAAATTCACCAAAATTTCACCACAGTGTCTTAAAGCCTTAAAAGTATTGCACACCAAATTTGGAAGCTTTAACCCTTAAAATAACGGAACCGGAGCCGTTTTTAACTTTAACCCCTTTACAGTCCCTGGTATCTGCTTTGCTGAGACCCAACCAAGCCCAAAGGGGAATACGATACCAAATGACGTCTTCAGAAAGTCTTTTCTATGTATCAGAGCTCTTCACACATGCGACTGCATGTCATGCTTCTCAAAAACAAGTGCGCAATACCGGCGCGAAAATGAGGCTCTGCCTATGATTAGGGAAAGCCCCTAGAGAATAAGGTGTCTAAAACAGTGCCTGCCAATATTATTTAACAAAAATACCCAGATTAAATGATTCCTCAAGGCTAAATATGTGTAATATATGAATCGATTTAGCCCAGAAAATGTCTACAGTCTTAATAAGCCCTTGTGAAGCCCTTATTTACTGTCTGAATAAAAATGGCTTACCGGATCCCATAGGGAAAATGACAGCTTCCAGCATTACATCGTCTTGTTAGAATGTGTCATACCTCAAGCAGCAAAAGACTGCTCACTGTTCCCCCAACTGAAGTTAATTCCTCTCAACAGTCCTGTGTGGAACAGCCATGGATTTTAGTAACGGTTGCTAAAATCATTTTCCTCATACAAACAGAAATCTTCATCTCTTTTCTGTTTCAGAGTAAATAGTACATACCAGCACTATTTTAAAATAACAAACTCTTGATTGAATAATAAAAAACTACAGTTAAACACTAAAAAACTCTAAGCCATCTCCGTGGAGATGTTGCCTGTACAACGGCAAAGAGAATGACTGGGGTAGGCGGAGCCTAGGAGGGATCATGTGACCAGCTTTGCTGGGCTCTTTGCCATTTCCTGTTGGGGAAGAGAATATCCCACAAGTAAGGATGACGCCGTGGACCGGACACACCTATGTTGGAGAAATAAGTAGTAGTATTAATAACAACTTTTGACATTTGCATAGTTCAAGCCCATATAGGAGAGATAAAGTTCATTGTAATAACCACTGAAACGTGAGAGACAAGTTGTATACAAACTGCAGGTGCTGACAGGGGCGTGTCCTGCTGCTAGACACAGCACACTGAATAGTGTTTGCAGCGTGGATAACTGAACACAGACCATATAGTGTATTGAGAGCTGTGAGACACGCTGAGTTGCGAGGAGCTGTCTGACACGCTGAGATTTGTGAAGCTGTGTGACGTCACAGAAAGTCCGTTACTGTCCGGTATGGAAATTAATCAAAGAATGGTTATAACATAATTATGATACATACGTTGCAAATGTTAGAAGTATTTCAGAGACAAAGTCAGTTTAGTAATGTTCAAGAGAAAACATGACATATGAAATTAGCCGTTAGATTAGGCTTCCAAAAGAAAGTAGAAGTGATACAAATACCGTAGCGATAGTAAGTAGAATCCTCTTGTTGGTAACAAAGTATAAATTCCTGTAGAGATGTTAAGTTGAGATAGAATATTACTTCTTGGAGTAGTTCGCTGATAAATAGTTGTTATCAGTCCTTAATGAAACCAAACTGCAGCTGTTATTTGTATTCCAAAAGTTGAAGTAGTAAAAGTAAATCTTCTCTTAGTATGAATTTAGCTTATAAGAAACAGAGCACTGATTTTAGCAAACAATACTCAACAACTAAGCACTTGTTTGGGGCATGGTGATGCCTTAAGTACAGGTGAGGAAGGTGAGTTGAAGCAAAAGGTAAAAGCAGGACTGGAATCCTTACAGATCCCCCCCCCCTCAAGCAAGCCGACCACGGGTTGGAATTTAGGTCTACTTGGATAGCGTCTATGGAAACGAGCAATAAACTTCGGAGCATTAATGTGTGCATGAGGTTCCCAAGTGTCATCCTCTGGGGCGAACCCCTTCCATCGGACCAGATACTGTAACTCTCCATTATAATGTCTTGAGTCCAAGAGATCATAAACTTCATAGACATCAGTGCCCAATTGTATAGGAGAAGGGGGTAAAAGAGGTGCATCAGGCTTATCTCCTAAGTAGGGTTTCAATAATGATACATGGAAAGTTGGGTGGATGGGTAAAGAATCAGGTAGGTCAAGCCGGATGGCATTTTCATTGATAATGTGTAGAATTTTGAATGGGCCAAGGAACAACCCAGCCAATTTTTTACTTGGTAAGTGCATTTTAATATTTTTGGAAGATAACCAAACATAGTCCCCAATGGAATATTTCGGAGAAGCTCTACGTCGTAGATCATAAAAAAATTTCTGAGAAGCCTGAGCATGTTTGATGTTATCACGTAAGTGTAGGAAATTTTCAGCTATGTTTTGTGTCAACACATCAACAGATGGTGAATCATGTGTAGAGGTCGTTTGGATAGTGAATCTTGGGTTAAATCCATAGTTGGCAAAAAAGGGAGAGTAATTTGTAGTGCTGTTAATGGTATTATTATAGGCAAATTCAGCCATAGAGAGGAAAGAAGTCCATTTATTTTGACGATATGAGCAATAGCAACGTAGATATTGCTCAAGCCACTGATTGAGTCTCTCAGTTTGGCCGTTAGTCTGAGGGTGGAAGGCTGTGCTTAACCTTTGATCAATTTGGAGTGCTTTGGTGAGTGCTTTCCAGAAGCGTGAAGTGAACTGGGTTCCTCTATCAGTAGTTAAAATGGAGGGTAACCCGTTATATTGTACAATGTGGTTTAGAAATAAGTATGCTGTTTCAATGGAAGTGGGAAACTTGTGATAAGGAATAAAATGTGCCATTTTAGTAAAATGATCTGTAACAACTAAAATGGTAGTTTGTCCTGAACTAGGTGGTAAATCAACTATAAAATCCATTCCCAAATGAGACCAAGGAGATTCTGGTACTTCCAGAGGAATCAAATACCCGTAGGGAGGTCTCCTTTCTGGTTTCGATACTGTACAAGTTGTACAATGTTGTATATATTCTTTTATACTGGTTTTCATCGATTGCCACCAATAACTTCTGGCGATAAGCTCATAAGTACGTTTGATACCTGGATGACCAATTAGTGGAGGGCCATGATGTTCTTTGATTATTTTCTGTTTGAAACGTTCTGGAATATATAGTCTAGAACCATGAAAGTAAAAACCATTCTGGAGGCTTAGACTATCTAATAGGGTTTGGTCTTCTGATGATAGATCAGATTGGTATTCCTTATCCTGTTGAGATAGGATAGCAAGGAAACGAGTAGGGGGAAGAATGCTAGTAGGAGAGTCTTCTTGTACAGGTCTTGAATCTCGACGAGAGAGTGCATCTACCTTCCCATTTTTTGATCCGGCCTATACATGATTTGAAAATTGAAACGACTAAAGTAGAGACTCCATCTCACTTGACGTCCAGATAAAGTTTTGTTATTTTGTAGATATTCCAAATTCCGGTGATCAGTGTAAATCACTATAGGTAGGGAGGTACCTTCAAGAAGATGTCTCCAGAATTCAAAGGCTCTTTTAATGGCTAAAAGTTCCTTGTCCCCAATGGAATAGTTGATCTCTGCTGAAGTCATCATTTTTGAATAGAACCCAACTGGGTGTAGAGGTTCTTTAGGAGACTGTCTTTGGGAGAGGACAGCGCCAAGAGCATAATCTGAAGAATCCACCTCTAGGATATATTGAAGGTTTGGATCAGGATATTTCAGAATGGGAGCAGATGAAAAAGAATTCTTCAGAAAGCTGAAAGCATCATCCTGTTCTTTGGTCCACTGGAAAGTGCAGTTAGCACTAGTTAATTTAGTCAGAGGTTTCGCTATTTTTGAGAAATTGCGAATGAACTTTCTGTAATACTTACTGAAGCCAAGAAATTTTTGTAGTTCTTTTCTTGTTGAAGGTGTGGGCCAGGATTTTACTGCTTCCACTTTGTTATCTTGCATTTGAATCCCATTCGGGCTGATGGAGTAGCTCAGGAACTCTATTTTGTTGGTGTGAAAAATACATTTTTCCAATTTGGCGTAGAGCCGATGGACTTGGAGTCTTGCTAAAACCCAACTAACATGTTTGATATGTTCTTCTAGATTTGTGGAGTAGATTAGAATGTCATCTAGGTAGACAACAACACGTGTCAAGAAGATCATGGAAAATGTCATTTATAAAGAACTGGAAAGTTGCGGGTGCGTTGGTTAAGCCAAAGGGCATAACTAGATATTCAAACAACCCATACCTAGTTCTAAAAGCGGTAAGCCACTCATCCCCCTCTCGGATACGCACTAAATTGTACGCCACTCTCAAATCTAATTTAGTAAAAATCTGAGCATGCCTGAGTGTTTCTATGAGTTCGGGAATGAGGGGGAGGGGGTATCGTTTTTTTATGGTGATTTTGTTCAATTGTCTGAAATCAATGATAGGCCGAAGAGGTTGGTCTTTGTTCCGCACAAAAAACATTCCTGCACCAGCAGGAGAAACCGAAGGACGGATAAACCCTTTCTTTAGATTTTCATCTAGGTAAGTCTTTAGATGATCCAATTCTGGTTGGCAGAGTGGGTATAAATGTCCAATGGGTGCTGTGGTTCCAGGTTTCAATTCGATAGGGCAGTCGTAGATTCTGTGTGGGGGAAGGGTGTCTGCTTCCTTCTTACTGAAGACTTCAGAGAACTGCTTGTACATTTCTGGTATCAGAGTCTCTGATGTGGAGGATAAACTGTGAAAAAAGGTTCTATGACAAGTCTGTTGGCAAAATTCAGAATTTAATTGAACCTTTAAAGATTTCCAATTAATATCTGGTTCGTGTAGCTGTAACCAAGCTAGCCCAAGTACTATAGGGAATAATGGAGAAGTGATTACATCAAAGGTGAGATGTTCATGATGTGTTTTTAATGTGGTGACAGAGAGCGGGATGGTGTGATGTGTAATGGGCCCTGATGATATCTCAGACCCATCAACCACACGAAGGAAAATAGGAGACAACTTTTTGATCAATGGTATTTTATTTTTTGAAACCAGAGAACTGTCAATGTAGTTTCCTTGTGCTCCTGTATCCAAGATGGCTGGAATGGTCACTTGCTTATTTGCCCACTGTAGAGAGAGAATTAAAGAACAATGAAGAGGGTTGTTATGCTTTAACTGGATAGAAAGATTGGTATGGTACTTACTCTTATTGTTCTGTGGCAAAGAAGGGCAGTCCTTTAAAGTATGAGATGAGGATGAACAATACATGCAGAGGCCTCTAGTCTTCCTTCTGATGCGTTCTTTAGGAGTTAGAGGTCCTCTAATAAAACTTATATCCATTGCTTCAGCACCAGTTGAACCAGTATGAGAACTGTTAGAAGTGGGATGGTTTAGAACCTTATCCTTCTTGTAAAAAATTTCAGGGTATTGACGTTCAAATCTTCTTTCACGTAATCTCCTATCAATTTGCCTGCTGAGCGTCATAAGGCCTTCCAATGTTTCAGGCAACTCAGTTCGGGCTAATTCATCCTTTACTGCATCAGAGAGTCCAAGCCTGAACTGGTTTTTTTAGGGCAATGGCGTTCCATTGAGAGTCAATAGAATATTGCTTGAATTCTGTTATGTAACTTTCAACAGGTTTGATACCTTGTTTTAGATTCCTCATCTTTTTCTCAGCAGTATACTGTAGGTTAGAATCATAGTATAATTCATCCATGATATCCAGAAAAGATGAAAAAGATGAGAGAACTGGATTATTTGTCTCAAAGAGAGTGTCTGTCCAAATGCGAGGTTCATCTCTTAAATAACTTATCATTGTAAGGACTTTAACCCTGACATTTGGGTATGTTTTAGGTTTAAGGGTGAAATTAAGCAGACAAGCATTTTTAAATTGACGGTATAAGTTCCTATCTCCATTGAAAAAATCTGGAGGTGCAATAAATGGTTCTGACAGATTGTCAGGGAGGCTCTGTTTAGTAGAGACAGTGTCTTTTATGACTTTTCTTAAAGTTTCATTTTCTAATTGTAACTCTCTAAAGGCTTGACTAAGTTGATCAACTCTTTGTGTTAAATTATAAACAATTTGAGGAAGCTCTGCTGGATCCATTATATATGGCTTAGTTGTTATATAAGGTTCCCTGCTTATTTGAATCACAACTACAGAGTTTAAATAAATTATATATGTTCCACAACTGGAGTACAGGCTATTATATCAGCATAGACTGTATTTACTCAGAGTGATTTTTATAAGGAATTGCAGGAAGACTTTATATGGTTATATATTGTTGTTATACCATATAAGTAATATGTGACTGAAAATAAGTAGTAGTATTAATAACAACTTTTGACATTTGCATAGTTCAAGCCCATATAGGAGAGATAAAGTTCATTGTAATAACCACTGAAACGTGAGAGACAAGTTGTATACAAACTGCAGGTGCTGACAGGGGCGTGTCCTGCTGCGAGACACAGCACACTGAATAGTGTTTGCAGCGTGGATAACTGAACACAGACCAGATAGTGTATTGAGAGCTGTGAGACACGCTGAGTTGCGAGGAGCTGTCTGACACGCTGAGATTTGTGAAGCTGTGTGACGTCACAGAGAGTCCGTTACTGTCCGGTATGGAAATTAATCAAAGAATGGTTATAACATAATTATGATACATACGTTGCAAATGTTAGAAGTATTTCAGAGACAAAGTCAGTTTAGTAATGTTCAAGAGAAAACATGACATATGAAATTAGCCGTTAGATTAGGCTTCCAAAAGAAAGTAGAAGTGATACAAATACCGTAGCGATAGTAAGTAGAATCCTCTTGTTGGTAACAAAGTATAAATTCCTGTAGAGATGTTAAGTTGAGATAGAATATTACTTCTTGGAGTAGTTCGCTGATAAATAGTTGTTATCAGTCCTTAATGAAACCAAACTGCAGCTGGTATTTGTATTCCAAAAGTTGAAGTAGTAAAAGTAAATCTTCTCTTAGTATGAATTTAGCTTATAAGAAACAGAGCACTGATTTTAGCAAACAATACTCAACAACTAAGCACTTGTTTGGGGCGTGGTGATGCCTTAAGTACAGGTGAGGAAGGTGAGTTGAAGCAAAAGGTAAAAGCAGGACTTGAATCCTTACACATTCAGTCTATTGATCTTATATTTTAGAAATATAAACACAGCCTTTATGACCAGTCATCCCATGAAATATCATCTTTGTAAGAGTACCCGCCAAATGGGGTCGCGTGACACATACCGCCAAACATTATTACCGGAAGTGATAACAAATTTAACGGAAGCGAAACAAAGAGCGAAACCGGAAATAGAATTGAAGTGAGGTACGCTCTAGGCACTTCCGGTTACATCGAGCGGCAGAAACGCTCGAGATAATTCCGGCTTTACTAATTTTTAATAATCAAAACAATGAAGACATAAACAAAACCTTAGGGCACCATTGAATAACATATTTTTTGTGTGAATTTTTTGTGAAATTCTTTGTGACATCCTAGAACGCCTTTTATCCACCTTATTATCTTGATATCTTTTATGTTATACATGTTTTAAACCCATTCAGTTATTAGTTAGTTAATTTCATTTCCTCTGCCTATGTTAGGCGCTCCTAGGTCTTTTCCAGATTTTTAGACTTTTATTTAAGGGTGGCTAGGTCCCCTTTTGCACCCAGGAGCTAGTAGGAACATTGTGTTACATCGAGCGGCAGAAACGCTCGAGATAATTCCGGCTTTACTAATTTTTAATAATCAAAACAATGAAGACATAAACAAAACCTTAGGGCACCATTGAATAACATCGATATCTAGTCCCAAACGATTTAGAAATATAATTTATGAAGGAATATTTTGTTTACATTTTATACACATATCTCCTTCCGGGTTGAAAATTTGGCGCCAAATAACAAGCGCCAAAACACTGACAGCATTGATTGGTTAACAATAGTCTTAAATAGAGCCACTATCACACACCATCTATAGTCTTGAAAAAGGCCCAGATTTGGGTCGAAACGCGTTAGCATAAATTGGTGAGCTTTTTTCCTATAATATATGTTTATTTGTTAGCATTATTGCACTATTTTGAATTTCTTTTACAGGTTGGATATAGGGTTGTACCCAGGGTTTACCGGACATTCCCTCACCCACCACATTCACATTGTATGGAACCTTCTTTTGAGGAGACTTAAGGAAGATTTATTCACAAACACACACCTTCTTTTGGAACTTTGTATCACTAACAATTTTTTATCACTAATTTTTTATCACTAACTTTTACCACGGACACATATTTTTTTCATATATTTTTCTCATTTTTCTCTTTCTTGTTGTATTTTTGTTTATTTTTGTCATTTTTTGTTTTTTTCTGCTTGGACAGTCATGACCACTTTCACATTGTTTAAATTTTGAGGGGGTACCCCCTTTTTTTCACATATTGTCATTGATTTTTTGTGCATTTTTTGTGCATTTTACACTGTGTAAAGGGAATATCGTTCCCATTTCCAGCTATATTTGTCCAACTATCATCTCAAATTTCATTACTATTTCCATTTTATATTATTTGTTATTGTTTTATGTAATTTGCGTATACTGTACCATGGATCCATGATTTTTAACCCATTGTGTTTTAATTGTATTAAATTGTATTAAATTTGTACTAATCTTTATCAAGATAACAAAAACATTTTTTTTTGTGTGAATTTTTTGTGAAATTCTTTGTGACATCCTAGAACGCCTTTTATCCACCTTATTATCTTGATATCTTTTATGTTATACATGTTTTAAACCCATTCAGTTATTAGTTAGTTAATTTCATTTCCTCTGCCTATGTTAGGCGCTCCTAGGTCTTTTCCAGATTTTTAGACTTTTATTTAAGGGTGGCTAGGTCCCCTTTTGCACCCAGGAGCTAGTAGGAACATTGTGTGAGTGCTGTGAGATACCATAGTATCAGAAATTTCTCCCTCAGACAGGCCCTCCCTCACCGCCAAGTCAGATTGATGTGAGGGCACTACAGATAAATTATCCTCTGCGTCTGCTTGCTCATTTTCTGTATTTAAAACTGAGCAATCACGCTTCCTTGGAAAAGCTGGCAGTTTGGATAAAAATCCTGCGAGAGAATTATCCATTACTGCTGCTAACTGTTGCATAGTAATAGCAATTGGTGCGCTAGATGTACTGGGCATCGCTTGCGCGGGCATAGCTGGTGTTGACACAGAAGGAGGGGATAGCGGGCTATCCTCACTACCTTCAGCTAAAGAATCATCTTGGGCTACATCTTTAAGCGTGACTGTACGGTCCTTAAGCTGTTTGGACGCTATGGCACACTTCACACATAAATTTAATGGGGGAACCACCTTGGCCTTTAAACATACAGAACATAGGCTATCTGAAGGGTCAGACATGTTTGACAGACTTAGACAGAACTTCAATGCAATAAAAATTACTTTTGACAAAAACGTTACTGTGTCTTTAAATAATAAAAGTGCACACTTTATTACTGAAACATCAAAAAACCATCAAATAAACATCCGATTTTAATGAAATTTTCACCACAGTGTCTTAATGCTTTGAAAAGATTGCACACAAATTTTCAGGCTAATTAACCCCTTAATGCCCAAACCGGAGCTAATAACAGCAGTTAACCGGTTAAAAACACTACAGTACAATGCCACAGCCTCTGCTGTGGCCTTTACCTTCCTTAGGGGTTATTTAAGTAGGAAATAAGCCTCCCTGAAGTCCTTCCTGATGTCTCTGGACTCCCCACGTGAAGCTGCATGAACTGCCTAGTCAAAACAACTGCGCAATTGAGGCGTGAAAATGAGGCCTCCTCCCTCTTCATTCCAGAGTGGAGGGGCCTTTTAGACTCGATTAGGTGTCCAAATAAGTGCCAGGGGCAATATTAAACCCCATAAGTGTTTCAAAGTCTGAAAAAACACCTTATATATACTGAAAACATGCTAAAAAACAATCGATTAAGCCCACAATAGTGTCAACCAGCATAGAGCCCTTAATATAAGCCATCATTTTATACAGAGTCTAATAAAAATGGCTTACCTATCCCAGAGGGGATTTCTGACAGTCTTCTAGCATTACTTGGTCTTGTTAGAAAAATGACTGATCATACCTGAAGCAGTTAAGCCTGCAAACTGTTCCCCCCAACTGAAGTTCTCTGGTATTCAACAGTCCTGCGTGGGAACAGCAATGGATTTTAGTTACTGGTGCTAAAATCATATTCCTCTCAGCAGAAATCTTCATCACTTTCTGCTTCAGAGTAAATAGTACAAGCCGGCACTATTTTAAAATAACAAACTCTTGATAGAAGAAATAAAAAACTACAACTAACACCACATACTCTTTACAACCCCCGTGGAGATGCTACTAGTTAGAGCGGCAACGAGAATGACTGGGGGGCGGAGCCTGAGGGGAGCTATACTTCCTGTAGGGATTGAGAATATCCCACAAGTAAGGATGAAGCCGTGGACCGGATACACCAATGTAGGAGAAATGAATGTTAAAAACCCTTTTATTTTGGGTTTGAAGCCACATTCCTGACAATTTATGTAATACTATAATAGCTTGTGCTGTATGTGTTTGTTGGATTTCTTTTATATGTGTTGGTTTTGCTTGGTCAGTCTTTTTTATTTAAGCAATTTAGGTTCTTAGTTTGAGATATAGTATACACACATGCTAATAATATGAGACAGTCCCTCAGCCTATTGCTATCTGCTGCCAAAGTCAGAATGTAGGTGGACCTGTATTTGTGACTCCTTCTCTTAAATAAGAGTAGCACATTAAGGAGTAGGTTGGTAATGTTCGCATCATGCTTCCATTCTATTCATATCCAAACCTAACTGGGGATGATAATTACGGATTGGGGTCTTTGTGATGTCCTTCCTAATGGCTTGTTACTTTGGGCACAAGCTGAACACTTTCAAGTTCTTTCTGTCGCATATAATACCTATTAGGCTTGTTATTTTTGCTTATTTCTGGTTGTTTATTATATTATCTAATAACGATACCTTAAATGACAGAAAAGTAATGCTTTTATGTTCTGAAATGTGTCTTTGTATTCTATGCTCTTGACATTTTATCCCTGTACTTTGTAACTTGTCTGTTACTATCTGTAGGTACTGTTTGGGCGGGGCAATGTTTGTGCTAGGTACTATTTGCTCGAGGTACTGTTTGAGTAGGGAATTGTATGTGCTGGGTGCTGTGTGTGCTGGGTGTTGTGTGTGCTGGGTGCTGTGTGTGCTGGGTGCTGTGTGTGCTGGGTGCTGTGTGTGCTAGGTGCTGTGTGTGCTAGGTACTGTATGTGCTAGGTACGGTATGTGCTAGGCTAGGTACCGCGTGTGCTAGGCAAGGCGGGTGCTGGGTACGGCGTGTACTAGGTATAGCGTGAGTTAGGTACAATGGGTGCTAGGTACAATGTGTGCTAGGTACAATGTGCGCTAGGTTCCGCCTGTGCTCGGCAAGGCGGGTGCTGGGTATGGCGTGTGCTAGAAATAGCGTGAGCTAGGTATCATGTGTGCTAGGTATCATGTGTGCTAGGTACCGCGTGTGCTAGGCAAGGTGGGTGCTAGGTACGGCGTGTGTTAGGTATAGCGTGAGCTAGGTACCATGTGAGCTAGGCACCATGTGTGCTAGGCACCATGTGTGCTAGGTACCATTTGTGCTAAGTATAATGTGTGCTAGGCACAGCGTGTGCTAGGTACAGCGTGTGCTAGGTACAATATGTGCTAGGTACCGAGTGTGCTCGGCAAGGTGGGTGCTGGGTACGGCGTGTGCTAGGTACAGGGGGTGCTAGGTATCATGTGTGCTAGGTATCATGTGTGCTAGGTACCGCGTGTGCTAGGTAAGGTGGGTACTAGGTACGTCGTGTGCTAGGTATAGCGTGAGCTAGGTACCATGTGTGCTAGGCACCATGTGTGCTAGGTACCATATGTGCTAAGTATAATGTGTGCTAGGTACAGCGTGTGCTAGGTACAATATGTGCTAGGTACCGAGTGTGCTCGGCAAGGTGGGTGCTGGGTACGGCATGTGCTAGGTACAGTGGCTGCTAGGTACCATGTGTGCTAGGTACCATGTGTGCTGGGTATAATGTGTGCTAGGCACAGAGTCAGCTGGTTACAGTGTGTGCTAGGTTCAGCGTGTGTGCTAGGTGCCGTGTGTGCTGGGTGTTGTGTGTGCTGGGTTTAGTGTGTGCTAGACACAATGAGGGCTAGGTAAAGTGGGTACCAAGTATAGTGTGTACTAGGTACAATGTGCATCTTACCTGTCGCTTGAATTTGTTGTTAGATGCATCACAAGATGTTGACAGAACCTGCTCTTCAATTTACATGGACAAATCCATTAATAAATATTGTTGCAACTTATCCTGACTTGATCTTGGGAGCATTCAATTTAATTTCATTTATAAGTGCCATCTCCCTCCCTCCTCCCACATTCAAAGCCCACACCAGGGTTCAATCTAGGTGAATTATTTTCACCACAAATCCCTGCAATTTACTTATGTTGTATCAATGTTTTGAAAGCTATTGCAACCGGACCTGCATGTTCGATCCTTTTGTTTGTGTCTGTTTGAACAGGGGTCCTGCGTGTCCCCAAGTGTTACCTTTCATACTAAAACCGAATACAAATTCATTTAAAAAAAAAAAAAAAAATCTCACACATAAAGCAGCATAAAATCAAAGCATCACATTTGATTAACCCCACTGTATAATAATCCCCTTCAGGAGATACTAACCCATTATTCTATTAACCCCTTAACGACTGAGGCCGTGCAGGGTACGTCCTCAAATAAAAAAAACCGTTAACGACAGAGATCGTACCCTGCACATTCTCAGTTTGGAAAGCAGCTGGAAGCGATCCTGCTCGCTTCCAGCTGCTTTCCGGTTATTGCAGTGATGTCTCGATACCGAGGCATCCTGCAATAACATTTTTTAGCCATTTGATGCAGTGAGAGCCACTCTGTGGCCTTCTCTGCACCGGACATCGATGGCCAGTTTCGTTGGTGGGTGGGAGGCGGTGTGGGAGGTGGGTGGCAGCCATCAATGGGCCTTGTGATGTGGAGGGGGGGAGGGATCGTGGGCGGGGATAGCCGGGGGCGCGCACGGGGAGGTGGGCGCGTGCACAGGGAGGGAGCAGGTGGGAACCGCTACACTACAGAAAATTTTAAGTGAATAGTGGGGAAAAAAGGGGGGGGGGGAGTTTAAAAAAAAAAAAGATAAATCAGGGAGTGTTGGGTTGCTCTGTGTAGGGGGGAAGCTACACTACAGAAAAAAAGGTGAAAAATAATAAAAAAAAAACATTTATTTTCTGTAAACTGGGTACTGGCAGACAGCTGCCAGTACCCAAGATGGTCCCCAATAAGGCAGAGGGGGAGGGTAAGAGAGCTGTTGGGGGGGGATTCTACACAGCAGCATATGTAAATATGCTATAAAAAACTTTTATTTTAGTACTGAACTAAACAGAAGTCACCGTGATAAAACTATCACTAGGCTTCTATAGGAGGCGCTTAACTCTTGCAAGAAGTATACATAAAGATACAAAGATATATGTACTGGTATATGAATGTGGAGGGATGTCAACTAGCAATAGGACAAATAACATTATTTTACACCAAATATACCCACACGGTATGTTAAATTTCAAGTGAGTAATGCTGTGTTTGGGTGTTAAGAATTGTACAGATCTATAGTCTGGGCAACCAGATCTGGAAAGTCCAGCGAGTTTCTTCAAATGTCCATCCATACTTGAACAGGCTGCTCTCTGTCTTCACCCAACTGGATGATGTAATTTTATGATGTAAAACAAAAACAGAGGCGCCACATGTGTAGATCAATATAACCAGAAAATCCAATAAAGGAGCAGAATAAGGGTACTCACAAACGAGGCGGCACTCTCTTGTGCCAGTAGGGGCGGGCTGGTTTTCAACAGCAAACCAGCTGGCTGTGTGTTGATCTCCCCCAGATGAACTGGAAATCTTTGTCTCCTGGATGACAAACTTCGGCCAAAACTGCAGTGGAAGGAGGAGGAAGAGCTAGAGTGCCCTTAGGTTACTGCTATGAGGGTAGTTACACCAACACCAGACTTATGTAAAAGTATAAAATCAGTATTTTATTATACAAAATAAAAATACCAAACGGTATAACAAATTACAGCTGGGTGATGACAACCTAATGACAACCTATCTCCCCATAGAACCATACAATATAGCGACGCGTTTCTCGGGGAACACCCCGTTTCCTCAGGCTTGTATATTCATTGTGTACATGGGTGCCCTTTATATAGGGCTCAGTAACCTAATGTTCAAATAAACCCTCCCCTTCCTTTGCACAGATTGACCTATCACGTCCTTCCTTTCCCAACACTCCCCATTGTTGTGGTGGTGTACTGTTCAATTAGTTAAAATTATTTGTTACATCTATATTGTCAAGTATAGAACCTTATTACCGATGTGTCTATAAAGAAAATGTGGTAGTGAGCAGTTAGATCAAAGATTGACAGTTTAGATCGTTCACTGTGAATGTTGTTATAGGAGTAAACAAGCTAACATATGTTGCGTACCTGGCCAATAGATTGCGACCATGTTAGGGGCCTGTCCTTATATGCCATTCTCATTGGTTACGCTCTATACTGCATGCTACAGATAATGTTGTCATGACGTAGCGTCATGTAGTCGGGAATGTAGCAAATAGCTATTGCCGTGATTCAGACGTCAAAAGAGACGACGCATGATCACATGATCACTACGGCCCGACGCTCAACATCTGGACACTCCGGGACTCTTTTGGGGAGCCTCTAAGGCGGTTATGAGGGGACAAAACTAACTTCACAGCTCACTATAACTCTAAACGCAAACACATAAAGACCACTACAAACTCTGATGTTTCGACGGCATACAATAACTACCTGATGCACCCCTTCCTTTCCAATAGAAATCAATATGTCGAGATAAAGAAACTCAGAGATGATGCTCTAAAACAACAAGACATGCTCTTTCAACACCACAGCAAAGGTTGATTCTATCGATATGGTAACAGTACAGGAAAACTCCTTGCTAACGTAGTAAAACTAACCTCACCTAAATCATTAATCTAATCTATAATTAATAAACTCCCACTAGAGGTGAAGAAAGCCATAAGAGCAGCTAAATTAGGGAAGGCCCCAGGACCAAAATCCCAATAGAATACAGCCTACCTAAAAGGAACAGCAACCCCCCCCCCCCCCCCCCCGGACGACTTTGCAGAAGCACACGTGTTTAATATTAAAACCGGATAAGGATCCGACCCAGACAGCCTCCTAAACAACGACTATAAACTCTTCATTGCCATCTTGGCGGAGAGGCTGGCTGGGGTAGTGGGAACCATCATACAGGCAGATCAGACTGGATTCATGAGACACTATTCATCAGTCACTAACATACGGAGGACACTCGCAGCAATTTCCCATTATTGGCAGGCTAGAGTGGAAGGGCGACTCACATCATTACCAGACACATGCCTTCTCGCCATTGATGCAGAGAAGGCTTTTGACAGGGTTGAATAGGACCACTTACTGTGCTTCCTAGAGAAATTTGGTTTTAAGGGTGACTTCCACAACCTTCTCCATACACTCTATTCTAGACCTCGAACATCAGTCTTAATCAACGGCAAAGTCTCTTAACCCTTTATTTTAGAAAGAGGCACTAGGCAGGTTTGCCCATTATCGCGCCTCCTGTTCAATCTGACTATTGAGCCATTAGACATATACATCAGAAAGTTAGTGGAAGGCGTCAACATCGGACCCCACTCATTACACTTATCGCTTTATGCTGACAACTTTATTTTATACATAAAAAATCCAAACCAAATGAACCCTAGACTCCTCAACATCTTTCACCAATTTGGGGCAATTTCGAGGTACAAAGTAAATCTTTCCAAATCAGAATTGATTTTTCTAAAGAAAACCACTAACTCCGCACTGATACAAACAAACAACATTTTTAAATTAAAGATGGTCCATTCAAATATCTAGGCATTCAACTACACACTAATCCCTCCCTCATCTATAAACGTAACATCTCCCCTATACACACACAACTTCATTCTTTATTAGCCGGATGGGCCGAGTTACCACTACCACTCTTGGGACAAATTAACCTATTAAAAATGATTGCCATGCCCAAACTTTTGTATCCATTGCAACTACTACCCTTGCTATTGACAAAAGCTGATCTAACTGCAATTAATGGGGCATTTTCCAGGTTCATCTGGAACTCCCAAAAGCAACGCATTAGTTGTTACATACTAGCACTCCCAATAGACAGAGGAGGACTAAAACTCACAAATGTAGAGCGGTATAACTAGTCCTCGCTGGCCAAGTTGGCTTTCGAATGGCTTGCGGCACCTCGGTATTCAATGATAAACAGTTGGAAACTACCTTAGTCTACCCGCTCCATCTAGCTTTCCTACTCCACAACTCCCTTCACTCCCTCCCACCTAAGGTGAGGGATAACATATTGTTTAAAGAACCCCTGAGGGTCTGGTCCAGACTATGTAGATGGTGGAGAATATCTCATACAAAAACTAAACGTTTACTGCTGCAAGGAAATCCCACCTTCCTACTACTCAACTGGGAAAACAAAGGACTAACCTCAGTAGCCCATCTATTTGAACCAGGCACAAACAAATTTCTTTCGTTCACAAACCTACGGGACAAATGTAACCTTACGAGACATAGTATCTTTGCATACCTACAAAGCACACACTATGCTAGCAAATTACTAACTGACAGACTAGACTGCACAGTCAACACTCCCATAGACAATCTGTGCTCCACAGCTAAGCAGGGAACACACCCAATCTCTCACATCTACAACTCAATCATGACGGCTAAAACAGCTTCAGCTACACAAGAGCGATAGATGGAAAACAATCACCAACATAGACATTGATGAAGAAACCATAATTACTAGCTTTGAGAGACTGACCCAATCCACCTTAGCAATGGATCTTAGAGAAATGCATTTCAAATTCATACACCTCAGCTATACCACTGCCAAATTACGTGCCAGGTGAGTTTCAGGAGCTATAAACAAATGCCTTAAATGTTCTTTAATTAACCCAGATGTTCCATACCTATTCTGGAGCTGCCCTAAAATAATCTGATTCTGGTATAAGACAAAACACTGGCTAACAGAAATATGTGGACAGCACATAAGTATAACAATGCTTGACACTTTAATTCTAAAGGGTAACACCCATCCCTCCCCACAAGACAAACTTCTCAACACCTCCATATTACTAGCTAGGAAATTAATCCTTAGGAAGTGGGCTTCACACAAACAACCACACCTAACACAATTTACCCGACTAGTACACACTCAACTTCTCATAGAACAGGTCAATGTCAAAAGGGACTTACAACGCAGGATTAAGTCTTTTCTAAGCAAATGGGAGCCATACTTGCTACATCTCCCTCCAACTGCGAGATCAAAAATCTTGTCTCCCTTTTTGAAAAGCACTATACTTCATGACTGAACAGCATAGGGGTTGTGGCTCATGGATGACACAGACAACTGAACACCTCCACCTATCTTCCCCCTCCCTCTTAGCGAGAGACATTTTGTACCTCTCAACACACATCCCTACACTTAGAGACACTTCAGCGTAGACTCCTGGCGGATGACTGGGCTGGTTATTCGTCGTCCCCCTCTAGGAAATGCGTTCATTGTGTGGACAGCACCAGTGGGTGAGTCTTGGAGGCCACAATTACCTCACTAAGATATTGGAAATACTCTAGATATTTACACTGGTAGCGGATTTATTGTTATTACTAAACAAATGTTTTTTGACTGCTAACTATATATATATATATATATATATATATATATATATATATATATATATATATATATACACACATAGACCAGCAATCACAATAGCACTTTGAATTTTTGTATTTTTTTCAAATAAATAAATAAAAAAAATTGTATGCTCTATCTGAATCATTAAAAAGAAAAAAATGGATTTCATGTCCCTTTAAAATTGCAGATCACATATAAATAAACAACTTACCAATGGCATGTACATACCAAGTGATTGCATCCTGAAATACCAATAGTCTGCACTCCCTCTATGTGGCTTATTATGCAAAGCCTGTCACAGAGGTCATATCTGTATAGGTAGAGGTGGGGGAGTGGGAGCGAGCACAGACAACAGGCATGCAAATGTTTCCCCTCTTAATAAACATAAAAAGGTTGTGCGTCTGTGCAGGTGTGAATTACAGTTGCAGAAGCCTGCTTTCAATGTTTTCAATATGAGCTGCTCTTGTAAATTGTTGCCTAGACTATAACCTGGTTCGGACAGGGACAGGATAGAACAATAAAACTGTAAATATAAATTATTAGCACATTGACAAGATACTGTCTTCCTCTCATATTAGCAAATGTTTACAAATTCCAGCAACATTCATTTTCTCCACTAACAGCAGGTCTATAAACCACTTACATGTACTGCTTGAAAGGATGTTTGTAAAAAATATATACATTTAAATACCCCCTTGAATGTTATTTATTGATCTTAATGCCAAGTCTTCATTCCTGACATATCAAACATTGGAAAATCAGGGTACTATGAGAATGGTTCCAGATGATTTCCTCTGAGGATTCAGAACTAAAACCATTACTGCACAAGAAGTGTTTAGCGATCTCTCAGGAGGGTGTATGATTAGAAAAGAAGAGAATGTTCTTTTGACGATTCTAATCTTCAGAGCCTGAGATTCTCTAGAGTCCTGGTAACTAAAACCTTATTTCTAGTAACAAAATTTAAACTGATATTTTACATCTTTAATGTAAAGAATTTTGATGTTCAGAATTACATTACTCAGGCCTGATTTAAAGGGACAAGCAATGCAAGAGGTAAATTATGTAATGTCCTGTTCAAGAGCAGATGTTTACTGCCATTTCAGTGTGGGCTTCAACTATTTGTTTATCTCTCTGCAGGGGTTTATAAGCAAGGGGAATCATATCTACACAAAATCCTGGGAGACAGTGAGCCATTTTACTTCTGTCTCCTAACTTTGCAGATTTTTTTACATATTAGATATCTCCATGGATCCTATAAATGGTGCTCTTCAGTATTCTTTTTTCCTTATGAGAAGTAGGCTTTATAAACTGGGCATGTGAGCAGAAGTTTGAATAAGCGTGGCAAAGGCATAACAGGAAAAAAATGCTGCAGTCCTCTGGTCAGTAAGACCGGTTTACAGTGGTACAAGCAGGAGGCCATTTTTAAAAGTCCTTCCTCTTTTCCCCAAAACAGAGTAGTGTTAGAAGTGGCTTAGGTGGTGAAACAAAATATTAAACAGGCTGTCACGAATACCTCAGGATTTAGCTGCTAAGGGGTTAATTCTGTTTAGCCTGTGAGCTAACAAACATTTGTTTTTTCAAAAAAAGAACTGTGTCCTGGGTTTGTTTGTGTTTTTGTGCCAGGAGCCTCATAAATAGTTTCTAAGGCCCATTCCACCAAATGTTATTGTGTATGCATTGAGTCATAAATTGTGTATGCATTGAGTCATAAAGCCAGTCAGGCTATCAGCAGAGGGCATGATGCAAACAGTGCGTCAGTCACAGAAACTGATAAGGTCAATAAAAGGACATTGGTATAATGTATATCTGTGTTTAAAACTGTTATGACATTAAATGAAGGGAAATATGACAATCATGTCCTATTTGATATTAAATTGATTCTCCCGATGAAACTAAGAGAGTGCCCGCCTGCTTATATGAAAATAGATTCACCTAGCAGAAAATATAGTGTGTTCTACAATTTCAGGCAAAAACTTAGTTTATTGAAGGTCATAAAAGATAAGGGGTTTCTTAGCCCCTGCCCAGGGGGGTGTGGTAAGGCAACTTGATCTCTGGAAAATATGTATAAGAATCTTGTGTTTTAACAATAAGATTGTTCATTCTACATGGGAGGCTGCTACAGCGTGAGTGACCATTTTCTCTTGCCCATCTCCCTGGGGCAGATTTATAAGCTAGGAAAGTATTAGGTCTGTTATTTTCTTCATTTTATTTTAACCTGTTTGCTGTGTGTAATTTTACTTGTAACAGCTTTTTATTAATAATGCATTGTGCATAATATTTTGGCATAAAAAATAATTCATTTATTAAGCTTTGGCCTTTGTCTAATAATTGAACCACGTTACTGAAAGGACTGGAGTATTAGAACTGTATATTTTAGGTAATTTTGGCTAAATTGTATTCTAGGAGTTAATGTGTAAATCTGGGGTTTCCTTAAGATTTCCCATATCATAGAACCTTAAGTGGTGGCAGCTAGATATTATAGTTAGTTTAGTGTGGGTGGTATTAAAGGGGAGTTTTGGGCATTTCTTTTATGTCTAGTACAGACTAAAGAGTTTTGTTAACCCTTGCACCCACTGAACTAAATCACAAGCTTGCCTGGCGTGGCTAGATTGTGACATATTAGCGACAGTAGAAGGGGTCTGATATACAATTCATACACCTTTGCCAAATAAGTGACTGGCGCAGGGTTGGATAACCCTGGTCGTCACAAATTTGTTAGGCAGTAATGTAGATAACTTTTTTATTAGATTTTAGTGCTTGTGGATTTGCTAGTGGGAAAATCCCGGTACTAAAAAGAAATTGTGACTCACAATTTCCAAAGGCTAAAACTTTGCATTATATAGTCACACATTGCAAACAGTCCCCTTCCCTATTCTCTGTTTTTTTTTCTATTTTATTTTTACTACGGAGTTATATCAGCAACAAACGAAGGAAATGTTGGCACTGTTATGCCAGGAGCGAGATATCCCATCCCGTGGAAAGAACAAAGGTGGACTAATACAACTTCTTATTGAATATGATAATAGCCAAGCCACCCCAGCTGAAGTCTCAGGAGAGGTGTCTGCAGCTGGGGGCAGCGATTCATCAGGATCTGAGGATCCATTGGACTGTTATTTGGAAACTGTTCTGAAACATATGGGTTCAGTGGATGCAAGTTTGCACATGGAGCTGATTGCAAAATTTTATGAGAGACAGGCTGCTGCAGCTGAGAGACAGGCTGCTGTGGCTGAGAGACATGCGGCTGTGGAAGCAGCAGAGAGACAGGCTGAGAGAGAGTATCAGCTCCAGCTTGTACAGTTGGAGAGAAAGATGGTCTAACCTGTTGTTAGTGAACCTAGAGACCGACCTGTTCACAGAGCGCGTGCAGAGAATTTTCCCATTCTGGAGAAAAATGGCGATGTGGATGTATTACTGCATAGCTTTGAGAAAGTTTGCAGACAGTTCCAGGGAGCAGTGGGCCAAGTACCTTACCCCTGGCATGAAAGGTCCTGCACTGGAAGCTTTTACCGAACTACCCCCAGAGTTTGATCAGGACTATGATTCCATTAAAGCTGCACTGCAGAGGGGGTATAATCTTACTCCTGAGGTGTACAGGAAGAAATTCCATTCTCTGCAGAAAGGTTCGTCAGAGAGCTATACTGCAGCTGTTGGAAACCTAATTACTGTCTTTAAACAGTGGATCCGAGGGCTAAAGATTGCCACTTTTGAAGAGCTGGAAGATCTGATAGTGAAGGAGCAATTTATGCAGCTGTGCCCAGCAGAAGTTCAAGAATGGGTTTTGGATTGTAAACCCATAACAGCATTAGAAGCTGGTGAGCTGGCTGATTTTTACACAGCCAACAGGTCACCAGGGAATGGGAGAAAATCCTTTGCTAAGGGGAGATCCACCTGGAAAGGAGCTGCTGCACGACCCCCCTTCACAAAACCTGCTGTGCCTTTGTCTAGTGTGTCTGCTCTCTCTGGGAAAGGAGGGGTGAGTGCTGCACCTGGGCAGGGGGATACCCGCAGGTGTTTTGCTTGCAACAAAGTGGGCCACATCAGCTCCACTTGCCCAGAGAAGATTAACTTAGAGCAATTAGCTGGAGGGGGTAATCCTTCAGAAGTACCCGCATCTGTTTTGTTTGTTACACGTCCAGAGGAAAGCAACCAGGAGAACTTGCAACTGTGCGTGTCGGAACTAAGGTAACACTTGGGCTTCGGGACACAGGTGCAGCAGTGACTCTTATGCGCCCAGGGCCGGTGAGCTCTAAGGACATTATTCCTGGCAGGACTGTAGCAGTTAAAGGGATTGGGGGAATGAAACTTGCAGTGCCTATGGCACGGGTATATCTTGATTGGGGAGTGGGGTGTCAGGGTGCCAGGAATCAGACTGAGACGAGAAGTGCACAAATAATTACAACTTTATTAATAGCAAAAAATAATAAAAAGTCCACAAGTCAAATAACAAGCCAGGAATCAAAACCAGAGCTGGTAGTCAGACAAGCCGGGTCAGGAGGCAAAGAGAGTAGTCAGACGAGCCAGAATCAGGAACAAGGAGAACAGCAGAGTCAGGAACAAGCCAGGTATCAGGAACCAGACACAAACAGGTCTGAGACAAAGCAAGGGCAAAGCATACTGAACAGAGGCCCTTTAAATAATAAGTGATGACATCACAATTCTGAGACTGCATCCTGTCTCACACGGATGATGTACACCAGTCTGGCCATAAAAGGAAGGGCAGGAAATGAGAAGCATCACACAGTATGCAGCAGAGTCAGCAAGATAGGTGAGTAAAATGACTGCCAGCAGCACATGGCAAACAAAACAGGGAAAAAACCCTGACACGGGGAGAGGTTTAAGAAATGTGGGGGTATCTGAAAATATTCCTAATTATGTTTTACTGGGTACTGATCTGGTAGATTGTTATCTCTTTACGTGCCTGGCAATGCTACATGTGACCTGGTGACATTAGTTGTAGACCCTTATGTGGAAAGAGCTGTGTGTAAAAATACTCAGAGACATTCTGACCAGGAGAGAGGACAGAGTGCATGTGTGCAAAGTGCTGTGCCTGAACTGGGGTTGTTTGTGCTGAGATGTGAATCTGTAAGAGGAGCGAATGACTGGGGAGAACAATGGATAGATTCTATGTGTCTTCCAGTGATTAGACAAGCAGCATCTGCAGAATTAAAGTTACCTGAACAGTGTGAGACTGACGGGGGAGAAAGGCAGATAGACTGTGTGGGTCTGTCTGTGCCTGAACAGAGTCTAACTGTACAGGAAGAAACTGTCTGTGAGAGGAGGCAGATGAGTGGTGAGTGTCTGTCTGTGATTGAATCGGTGGATTCTATAGAAGGAGGTGAGACTGACGGGGGAGAGAATGACTGGGTGACTGGGCCGCTGGATGATGTGTGTCAGATTGTGCCAGGACCAATTAAGTCCCCTGTGGAAAGACATAATATATGTGATAAATGGCAGAAGGAAGATGTGTGCTTGTCTGCACCAGTGTCAGAAGAATCCCAACTTCTGTGTGAGGATGTGAAGTGGCAGACTGACAGAGAGAGTGGGGGGAGAATGTAGCCCCCTCTATAACAGAAGCAGCAGAGCCCCAAAATCCAGAGTGTGTGGGGGAGGAGGGTACAGGATACTCTTTGAGGAACCCCCAGAGTGAGTGCAAAAGATTGTGGGTGACAGAGACCCCAGTAACCTCAGATGTGACCTATAAACAGACTGCACAGACTAGGGGACAAAAACTGACACAGACTGCAGACACAGGGGGGAGAAGTACAAAGAAGTGTATTTACACAGCCCCACAGTGCCATTCAGAGTCCCGAGCAGGCACAGCAGCTAGGTCCCACATGTGGAGAAGAGGGGGCAGCTAGTCAACCTCCTATCAACCCTAACAGAGTATAGGAATTCTACTCCAGTGGGAGGGCAAGATCCCTGGGTAGTTAAGCAGCAACTGACAGCACACAATATGTTCAGAGAGCACACAGTATGTAGCAAGACCCTAGGCTCCATAGACACCTCTGTAACAGGGGATGATGTGCTATTCAGGGATAAGATGCAAGCCTTATTGGGTAAGGTACCTGCAAAACCCAGAGATGCTAATGCCATATTCCTACAAAAAGAGTTGCAGGATTATACTGCCAGAGAGGGAGTGTATGAGATGGGCCAAAATGTTCTTGCACTAACACCCATGAGGCAGAACAAACTACAGGCTGCATGGGAGAGTTCCTGCAATATATTAAATCAGCTTGATAGAGCGAATAGTGTGTAATTTTTGAATGGAGGGCATCCTGATGGCAAAACTGCTATGTGCAATTTGTCTTGCAATGGCGTTATCACCGCAAGGGGAAGCTCCCTTTGCTACGCATCGGGAGTGGCTTGTAGCCACCCCCTTTTGCATCTCTTATTTGGGGAGGTGTCACAAATAACTCAGGATTTAGCTGCTAAGGGGTTAATTCTGTTTAGCCTGTGAGTTAACAAACATTTGTTTTTTCAAAAAAAGAACTGTGCCCTTGGTTTGTTTGTGTTTTCTTTGAAGTGCCAGGAGCCTCATAAATAGTTTCTAAGGCCCATTCCACCAAATGTTATTGTGTATGCATTGAGTCATAAAGCCAGTCAGGCTGTCAGCAGAGGGCATGATGCAAAACAGTGCCTCAGTCACAGAAACTGATAAGGTCAATAAAAGGACATTGGTATAATGTATATCTGTGTTTAAAACTGTTATGACATTAAATGAAGGGAAATATGATAACCATGTCCTATTTGATATCAAATTGATTATCCCAATGAAAGTAAGAGAGTGCCTGCCTGTTTATATGAAAATAGATTTACCTAGCAGAAATTATACTGTGTTCTATAATTTCAGGCAAAGACTTAGTTTATTGAAGGTCATAAAAGATAAGGGCTTTCTCAGGGTGGGTGTGGTCAGGCAACTTGATCTTTGGAAAATATATATAAGAATCTTGTGTTTTAACAATAAGATTGTTCATTCTACATGGGAGGCTGCTACAGCGTGAGTGACCATCTTCTCTTGCCCATCTCCCTGGGGCAGACTTATAAGCTAGGAAAGTATTAGGTCTGTTATTTTCTTCATTTTATTTTAACCTGTTTGCTGTGTGTAATTTTACTTGTAACAGCTTTTTATTAATAATGCATTGTGCATAATATTTTTGGCATAATAAATAATTCATTTATTAAGCTTTGGCCTTTGTCTAATAATTGAACCACGTTACTGAAAGGACTGGAGTATTAGAACTGTATATTTTAAGTTATTTTAGCTAAATTGTATTCTAGGAGTTAATGTGTAAATCTGGGGTTTCCTTAAGATTTCCCATATCATATAATCTTAAGAAATATTATAGTTAGTTTAGTGTGGGTGGCATTAAAGGGGAGTTTTGGGCATTTCTTTTATGTCTAGTACAGACTAAAGAGTGTTATTAACCCTTGCACCCACTGAACTTAATCACAAGCTTGCCTGGCATGGCTAGATTGTGACATATTAGTGACAGTAGAAGGGGTCTGATAACCCTTTCTGTGCCAAATAAGTGACTGGCGCAGGGTTGGATAACCCTGGTCATCACACAGGCCATGGAGCAATGCCTCCTAGTATTCTAGTTTTGTCTACTAAATGTTTGGATTCTTCGAACACATCCCAATGTGAATGTAATTCCTTGCTAGCCCAATTGTATTGCTTGTTCTGTAGTTGTTATGGTGGTTCCTATGTATAAAACCCATTTGTCAAACCTTGTCATATTGAAACCTCTAACTTGACTCATTTTATGGCCAAGGTTGATATCAAGGCAGCTTTTCGCCTTCTCAAGTTCAACCAAAGTTTCATCACTTCTTGTGGACTATACTTTGTTGATGTCTGCCAATAGTTTGTTTCATTTCAGACATCTAGTTACAAGTCCATTATACTGGAAAAATCCCATGCCCCAATTAGTAAGAGCAGGTTATTTTATTACTAGAAATCATGCAACATTGTGTGTTTAATACCCTCAATGAGGTTAAAGTACCGCTAGAAAAAAAGACACCCTAAAGCGTAAACTGTTGGTGAGCCAAAAAACAGTAACGTCATACAACTGGGTCGTGCAACTATTCCTCTTGAAAGCAGCACCCCAATAGAAAGACCAGCGACGTACAGGATACATCACTGGTCATTAAAGGGTTAACAAATAGAGTTGTAGAGTTGCTAGTGATACAATTACATGTGTTATTAAATTAGGGCATGTACATTTTAATCTACAATGGCCATGTAAACCTAAAAACAATCTTAACCCACTGCAATGAAACTTAGTCTCCCTCAGTAATATTCCATGTGACCTGCCCCACAGCAATAAAGATTAACCAGGCACCCTATTCCACCCCCCCCCCACACTCTAATTTACCTAACAAGCTTCCCAACACAATCTATAAAGAGGGAGGAGAGTGAGTTAGCTAATCAGTAAAGAGGGAGCAGAGTGTGTTAGCTAATCAGTAGAGTGGGAGGAGAGCAAGTTAACTAATCAGTAAAGAGGGAGGAGAGTGAGTTAGCTCATCAGTAAAGGGGGAAGAGAGTGAGCTAGCTAATCAGTAAAACGGAGGAGAGTGGAGTTAGCTAATCAGTAAAGAGGGAGGAAAGTGAGTTAACTAATCAGTAGAGTGGGAGGAGAGTGAGTTAGCTAACCAGTAGAGAGAGAGAGTTCCCAACGCAATCTTGGTTGGTTAAAGGGAAAGTCCAACATTTTCTGTCATGATTTGGATACAACAAACAAATTTAAACAACTTTCCAATATACTTCTATTATAAAATTTGCTTCATTATATTGCTATCCTTTGCTGAAGGATAAGGCACTACTGGCAGCTAGCTGAACATATCTAGTTAGCCAATCACAAGAGACAAATGTGTGCAGGCACCAACGAGCAGCTAGCTCTCACTAGCGTAGGATATATGCAATAAAGCACAATTGAAAACAGAATTGAATTTAAAAGTGTCTTAAAAGTACATGCTCTATCTGAATCATGTAAATAAAATTTTGACTTTCCTATCCCTTTAATCAAATAATGAACCAGAACTGACTAAAGATCCTGCGTAAGGCAAGACAAAAATTCTGGAGACATCTGTAACGATCTTCTGTTGGTGCCGGAGGCAGGTGTGGACAAGAAGCGGGTGGGCGGCACAGCAGGGGAGGCGGGAGGGAGAGGGAGGGAGTGGGAGGGCCCTACTCTACAGAAAAAAATAAAAAGGGACAGGGAGGGATGGGGCAGCTACACTACTGAAAAGGGGATCTGGGGGACCCTAACTTAAGATGGCGGGTGGGGGGGTACACTACACTACAGAAAATATGTACAAACATTTTTAAAAAAAATATATATTTTTTAAAAAAAAAGTCAGTTTATGGTACTGGCAGACAGCTTAGGGAGGTTGGGGGTAAGAAGGGATCCTACACTGCAGAAAATGTAAAAATTAAAGGGACACTGAACCTAAATTTTTTCTTTCGTGATTCAGATAGAGCATGACATTTTAAACAACCTTCTAATTTACTACTATTGTCAATTTTTCTTCGTTCTCTTGCTATCTTTATTTGAAAAAGAGGGCATCTAAGCTAATGAGCCAGACAATTTTTGGTTCAGTACCCTGGACAGCACTTGTTTATTGGTGGGTGCATTTATCCACCAATCAGCAAGAACAACCCAGTCACCAAAAATGGTCCGGCATCTAAACTTACATTCTTTCATTTCAAATAAAGATACCAAGAGAATGAAGAAAATTTGATAATAGGAGTAAATTATAAAGTTGCTTAAAATTGCATGCTCTATCTGAATCACAAAAACATAATTTATTTAAGAACTTACCCTTTCTTTCATATTGGCAGTCCATGAGCTAGTGAGGGATGGGATATACAATCCTACCAGGAGGGGCAAAGTTTCCCAAACCTCAAAATGCCTATAAATACACCCCTCACCACACCCACAATTCAGTTTAACGAATAGCCAAGTAGTGGGGTGAAAAAAAGGAGTAAAAAACATCAACAAAGGAATTTGGAAATAATTGTGCTTTATACAAAAAAATCATAACCACCATAAAAAGGGTGGGTCTCATGGACTCTTGCCAATATGAAAGAAATTAATTTATCAGGTAAGTTCTTACATAAATTATGTTTTCTTTCATGTAATTGGCAAGAGTCCATGAGCTAGTGACGTATGGGATAGAAATACCCAAGATGTGAAACTCCACGCAAGAGTCACTAGAGAGGGAGGGATAAAATAATAACAAACATTTTCCGCTGAGAAAATTAAATCCACAAACAAAAATAAGTTTTTCTCATAAATGAAAGAAAAAAACTTAAAACATAAGCAGAGGAATCAAACTGAAACAGCTGCCTGAAGAACTTTTGTACCAAAAACTGCTTCCATAGAAGCAAATAGATCAAAACGGTAGAATTTAGTAAATGTATGCAAAGACCACCAAGTTGCTGCTTTCCAAATCTGATCAACTGAAGCTTCATTCTTAAAAGCCCACGACGTGGAGACTGATCTAGTAGAATGAGCTGTAATTATCTGAGGCGGGGCCTGACCCGACTCCAAATAAGCCTGATGAATCAAAAGCTTTAACCAAGATGCCAAAGAAATGGCAGAAGCCATCTGACCTTTCCTAGAACCAGAAAAGATAACAAATAGACTAGAAGTCTTCCTGAAATCTTTAGTAGTTTCAACATAATATTTCAAAACTCTTACCACATCCAAAGAATGCAAGGATTTCTCCAAAGAATTCTTAGGATTAGGACACAAAGAAGGGACAACAATTTCTCTATTAATGTTGTTAGAATTCACAACCTTAGGTGAGAATTTAAATGAAGTCCACAAAATTGCCTTATCTAGCAGAAGAGATGGCCAAAAGGAACAACACTTTCCAAGAAAGTAGTTTAATGTCCAAAGAATGCATAGGCTCAAAAGGAGGAGCCTGTAAGGCCTTCAAAACCAAATTAAAACTCCAAGGAGGAGAGATTGATCTAATGACAGGCTTGATACGGACCAAAAAGCCTGTACAAAACAGTGAATATCAGGAAGCTTAGCAATCTTTCTGTGAAATAAAACAGAAAGAGCAGAGATGTGTCCCTTTAATGAACTTGCAGACAACATTTTTATCCAAACCATCCTGAAGATACTGTAAAATTCTAGGAATTCTAAAAGAATGCCAGGAGAATTTATGAGAAGAACACCATGAAATAGAAGTCTTCCAAACTCGATCATAAATCTTCCTAGAAACAGATTTACGAGCCTGTAACATAGTATTAATTACTGAGTCAGAGAAACCTCTATGACTAAGCACTAGGCGTTCAATTTCCATACCTTCAAATTTAATGATTTGAGATCCTGATGGAAAAACTGACCTTGAGACAGAAGGTCTGGCCTTAATGGAAGTGGCCAAGGTTGGCAGCTGGACATCCAAACAAGATCTGCATACCAAAACCTGTGAGGCCATGCTGGAGCTACCAGAAACACAAACAATTGTTCCATGATGATTTTGGAAATCACTTTTGTAAGAACTAGAGGCGGAAGGATATAAGCAGGTTGGTAACACCAAGGAACTGCTAACGCATCCACTGCTTCCGCCTGAGGATACCTGAGATAATCCGCTTCCAAATTGTCTATTCCTGGGATATGAACCGCAGAAATTAGACAAGAGCTGTATTCCGCCCAAGCAAGTATCCAAGATACTTCTTTCATGGCTTGGGGACTGTGAGTCCCACCCTGATGATTGACATTTGCCACAGTTGTGATATTGTCTGTCTGAAAACAAATGAACGGTTCTCTCTTCAACAGAGGCCACACCTGAAGAGCCCTGAAGATAGCACGGAGTTCTAAAATATTGATTGGTAACCTCACCTCTTGAGGTTTCCAAACCCCTTGTGCTGTCAGAGATCCCAAGACAGCTCCCCAACCTGAAAGACTTGCATCTGTTGTGATCACAGTCCAGGTTGAACGAACAAGAGGCCCCTTGAACTATACGATGGTGATCTAACCACCAAGTCAGAGAGAGTCTAACATTGGGATTTAAGGATATTAATTGTGATATCTTTGTATAATCCCTGCACCATTGGTTCGGCATACAAAGCTGGAAAGGTCTCATATGAAAACGAGCAAAGAGGATCGCGTCCGATGTTGCAGTCATGAGACCTAAAACTTCCATGCCACTGAAGGGAATGACTGAGACTGAAGGTTCCAACAAGCAGAAACCAATTTTAATCATCTCTTGTCTGTTAGAGAGGATAATAGATTGTATAGACAATTTAATGAAGGTAGACATCATGAGCGAGGTTGGTACAATAGGGATATAGAAACATGTGAATCAAAAAGGAAAAAAGAACAGATACAGCAAAATTGGAGGGTTCCAGTACATAACAGATTCAATGTATTAAAAACAATGGATCAATCACCCCCTAGAGCTAGCACTTCTGCTGATTTTTTAGGAGTAGGCCAGAACAGAAATCACGACCCACCGAGAGGGAAAAGAAGAAGAGAGGGGGAATAGAAGGGAGAAGAAAGAGAGAATTGATGAGTAATAATGAAGATAATGATCAAAGTGCAGCAGACAATAAAACAGAGATAAGTGGAATCTTCAACCTCAGCAATTTAATATTGACTAAGACGCAAGAAGATGTTTTGAAAAGAGGGTTATCCTTTGCTGCTACCTCTGAAATGAATAAATTTGAACACTATATAAATATTAACTAATTCGTAAGAAAATTAACTTTGAAGAAGTACTTTCTGAAGAATCCAATTATGGAAAGTAAACTAGTCGAAAAAAGAGAATATATTCATACCAACTTTAGACCAAAATCCTAGTTTTTCCCAACACAAGAGAAAGGAAACTATATAGAGTCCTTTGAGAAACTGGTGAAACAAGAGTTGGAGGAAATTGATATTAAACAAACTAAAAATCTGAAGTGGAATTTATGTCTGAAAGAAAAAACAATATTAAAAGAATTACAGTCTAGAGATGATATAGTTATAAAGCAGGCAGACAAAGGGGGAGGATTGGTGATTATGAACAGCACCAATTATAAAATTGAGGCCTTCAGACTGTTGAATGACACATCCACATATAAAAAACTTCTAAGTGACCCAGGTGATAATTACTATTGTAAATTAAAAGAAATGCTTGATGAAGCAAAACTATCAAATTTGGTAACAGAATCAGAATATAATTTCCTTTTAATTAAAAGCTTCAGAACCCCTATTTTCTACTTCTTACCGAAGATCCACAAGAATCTTAAAGAACCACCAGGACGCCCCATAATATCGGGTATAGATTTGATTACATCTAATATGTCCCAATATATTGACTATTTCTTACAGAACTATGTGAAGGAACTCCCCTCTTACATTTCAGACGCATTTTTTAAGTGTCTTAAGAAATATAAAATGGGAACATAACTTTGTGCTGGTCACCTGTGACGTCAGCTCCCTATATACGAACATAGAACATGACCTGGGAGTGCAAGCTATAGAACACTTCTTAAAACAATATCCAGAAATGACCAACATACAAAGCGAATTCTTGATAAAATATATTAAATTCATTCTGGGAAACAACTACTTTAAATTTGAGAGTGGATATTTTCTACAAGTAAAAGGTACAGCTATGGGCACAAGGATCGCACCCAGTTATGCTAATCTATTCATGGGGATTTTTGAGAGAGAAGTCATCGACCAGTCCCCATGGGGTGCGAACCTTGTGCTATATAGACGCTACATTGACGATTTGTTTTTTATATGGAACGGTGACACAGAGCTATTAGATTTGTTCATTGATGACCTAAACACTAACAGATTTGGTTTAAAATTCACATATGAATATGATAAACAATGATGAAATAAAAACAAGGACTTTTTTCAAAAAAGTTGACTCTAATAATTACATAGATGCGGCTAGTTGCCATCACATTAAATGGAAAAGAAATATACCAAAAGGCCAACTAATGCGAGTCAGAAGAAATTGTACAGACATAGCAGACGTCGAAGAACAATCTGAAGTATTAATACAAAGATTTGGGCAAAAGGGGTATAATACAAATAAGATCTTAGATTTAGCGAAGGAAGTGAAGAATACTGATAGAGAGGAACTGTTACTTAAAAAAGTGAAACCCCAAAAAGAAAGGTTCAAAGAGACACTTGATATACCAGTAATTACAACTTATTCGGTCCATCACAAACAATTTAAAAAAATAGTCCAAAAACATTGGCATCTTTTGTTGAAAGATCCTCTAATAGGGCCTAATTTAGGAAGGAACCCAAGATTCATTTACAGAAAGGCAAGGAACTTAAAATCAATATTAGCCCCCAGTGAATTTAAAGGTGGCAGTAAGATGTGCAATAGAGGCTATAAAACTTTAGAAGGAGAAGAAATTGAGGGTTTTTTCCCCTGTCATAAGTGTAAGTCCTGTAAACACAGCACTAAACTGAAACAGGTTAAATCTGAGAAAGATGGAAGGGTCATAAAAATAACCGATATTATAAGATATACAGATATTAATATCATATATATGTTACAATGTAATTGTAACCTAACATACTTCGGGCAGACAGGACGGAAACTTAAAGATCGTATACGTGAACATTTACTAGCTATAGAACATGAGAGAGAAGATACCATCCTGTATAAACATTTTAAAGAGGTCCATAAGGGCAATAAAGAAGCTCTAAAATTTTTGGAAATTAAAAAAATAGTGCAGGATGGGAGAAGAGGTAATATTGGTAAGAAATTACTAAAACAGGAAGCAGAATTTATTTTCAATTTTGGGACACTACAACCCAAAGGTTTAAATAGTGAGATGGATTTAAACTCCTTCATCTAAGTTGGCGATTATATAATGGTTTTCTATTTGATTACTAGACCCAATTTTATATATCATATATTTCCTATCAAATAGTTTACAATCACAAATAGACAGATGGCCTAGTGGTTACAAGCACCATCTTCCCCATTCTTTTCCTATAAAAAATTTGTGAGTTCAAATCCAACTAATCTAGGTAAGGGAATATAATTTTATATAATTCTAAGATATCAAATAATTTGTAACACCACCCCTGTTGTAGAAATATCATTATTGTTGTTAAAAATTGGGACCGTGGGTTGATAAGCTTTTACCTCTGTAGATTATAAAATGAGGGAAGTGTCTAGAATTGACAAGAGTGAATTAGAAAACTAGACTACCATCCAAATCAAGCAAAATTAAATACATAGCCAGCATAATGGCTACAGTATCTAAACCGCATATGAAAGGTTCCAGGGTTCGAATCCAATGAAGAAAAAGTTAATAGTATCCTTTTTTTTTTTTTTTTTTTTTATAAGACTGGACTAGCTATTTGAATCACTTAAGTGTTAAAGAAAATATGGAGAAGGCCATTGTAGCAGAATGATTAAGTATCTAAGCTCCCATTACCAAGGTCACTGGTTCGAATCTAGCCATGTTTTTTAATAACAGTGTTTTTATAGATTGATTGGAATAGTATCGTAATAATTTTTAAATAGACACTAGGACAATCTAAATTAACAAAACAATTTTTTCAATGGATATGAATCAGACATAAAGCAAATGGCTATGTGGATACCAAATAAATTGTCATAGAGAAAGAGAAGAAATGATGTACTAAGTAATGGGATATTTTACTGTTTTGAGGATAATCTTGTTATAAAGACTATTAAGAATGAAACCGGTTGAAAAGAAAAGGAAAAATCAGTGATGAACTAGTGATTACTAAAACAGGCATAAAATAACAACTTCTAATTGATGAATGTGAAAATCACGACAGGGTTAACAAGAAAACCCTATAAATGAGTAAGCACAGCTGGAGGAGGGTATCTTGACAAAGGCTCCCTGGAGAGCTGAAACGCGTAGAAACCACACCAGTATCCAGCTTGTTTGGAAAAGACACGGACCCCCTTGACTCCCAGGACCGTCAAGCCAGTATTAGTGAATACTTGCATTATTGAGCAGACGGTAGGAGCAGCGACTAATGTAAGTGTGCACACTTAGAAGAAACGGAACAATATTACCCCAGTACGTTTCAACCAACACAGTGAAGTCCAATAGGATCTGAGGCTAGTGGCTGAAAGTGACTGCCCCATACACCGGAACACCAGGTAAGTGAGAACTATCTTAAAGCTTGCCATAGTTGTGACCGGAAAGAACTCCAGCAACAGCTGAGAAACGAGCAGGCTCCGAGACCTGTTTTTTCTATAAGACACTTGTCAGCAACCAAAAGACACTGTCGGCTTTAAGAGGCTGTACGAATGTTTTAAGGAAAAGCCGTCTTTTTTTACAGATTGGTTAGAAACCCGTCTGTATCTAAAAGGGATTGATTACATCACTATAATCTTTTCAATGCTCAAGACTGACCTTATTCAACACGGTTCATTTTATTTTTTAAGCTCATTCTGACTTAAGCTGATTAGACCTACAGACCGCCGAGTCTTAAATTCACAGAATGTTATATATTTTAACCATTGCATAACCATTGCTTAAGTATTTATGCTACATTTGTTTGTTGCAATTTTAGTGTTTTTAGTGCATTGTATAATATTATGAATTTTATCTAAAAGGATGAATTGTATAGAGAGATAGTCTTTTATGTTTTTTAGGTTAAAATTATTGACACCGGTGTTTTAGATAATTTATAATTTAGTAATTTTGCTTATTTTTGCATATTATTGTGAATATTATTCAAAGTGCCATTAAATTGTTCAATTTTGGAAATTCATACTCGCAGCCATTTGCTTTATTCATTTATTTATTTATATATATTTTTATAGTATATTTACTTTTATTCCATAATCAATTGTCAGATAGCCTTTGGGCGCCACCTCCCCCCTCTTTTTGTTGTTTTGGATCATTCGAATTTGATTGCATATGTGGTGAGGAGTGCAGTCAGGAGGTTGGCTTATCTGTTTTCAGCCTATCCACAGCCTACACACATCTTGCATTATTTCTGTTAGAGACAGAGTCATGGACACTGAATCTATCTGGAAACCTAGAAAGGTGACCCTTGTCTGAGGAATCAAAGAACTTTTTGGTAAATTGATCCTATAACCATGTCTTTGAAGAAACAACACTAGTTGATTTGTGTGAGATTCTGCAGAATGTAAAGACTGAGCTAGTACCAAGATATCGTCCAAATAAGGAAATACTGCAATACCCTGTTCTCTGATTACAGAGAGTAGGGCACCGAGAACCTTTGAAAAGATTCTTGGAGCTGTCGCTAAGCCAAACGGAAGAGCGACACATTGGTAATGCTGGTCTAGAAAAGAGAATCTCAGAAACTGATAATGTTCTGGATGAATCAGAATATGAAAATAAGCATCCATTAAGTCTTTTGTGGACATATAATGCTCTTGCTGAACAAAAGGCAGAATAGTCCTTATAGTCACCATTTTGAAAGTTGGTAGTCTTACATAACGATTCAAAATGTTCAGATCCAGAACTGGCCTGAAAAAAAATTCTTTCTTTGGGACAATGAATAGATTTGAATAAAACCCCAACCCCTGTTCCTGAAACGGAACTTGTATGATTACTCCTGAAAGCTCCAGGTCTGAAACACACTTCAGAAAAGCTTGAGCCTCTACTGGATTTACTGGGATGCGTGAGAGAAAAAAAATTTCTCACAGGAGGTCTTACTCTGAATCCTATTCGGTACCCTTGAGAGACAATACTCTAAATCCAATGATTTTGGAAGAATCTTAATCTGCCCCCTACCAGCTGAGCTGGAATGAGGGCCGCATCTTCATGCAGACTTGGGGGCTGGCTTTGGTTTCTTAAACGGTTTGGATTTACTCTAACTTGAAGAAGGATTCCAATTGGAACCAGATTCTTTGGAGGAAGGATTAGGTTTCTGTTCCTTATTTTGTCAAAAGGAACGAAAGCGGTTAGAAGCTTTAGATTTACCCTTAGGTCTTTTATCCTGAGGCAAAAAAACTCCCTTTCCCCCAGTGACAGTTGAAATAATCGAATCCAACTGAGAACCAAATAACTTATTACCTTGGAAAGAAAGTGACAGTAATCTAGCTTTGAAAATATGGTGGGGGATAGTAGGAGTTAGTCAATAATTAGATGTTGTACCTATTATGTAAATCAGAAAGGGTATATAATATACCAATACTTAGTAGTCACTTGTAATAGTTGTGGTACACATCTAATGTGGATTCTTAGAGGGTAGAACTAAACAACTAGGAATACTAATTGTACAAAGAGATACACTTAGGATTATTAGAAAAGAATGCCACAAAGAAAATTATTTCTTTAACTCCAAATGGTCATATAAATATGAAAATTACTCTATTGGTTTAAAATGTTCCATTACATTCATACTTTAATACTTTATTGTTTCAACTAGGAACAAACATTCACACAGAAGTAGCCTGAAAGGGTTAAAAACACTTAAACCCAGTTAAATTAGATTGATATAATAACCAATGCTCTATGTATTCAACCTGATGCCCACAGAATTATAATAAAGGATAAGCTAAGCCCTTACAATCCGAGGGCTATTTTACTTTTAAATAGTTATATTTTCAAAGGTAAATAGTAGGCACCAGGATTCAACAAATATATATAAGGGGTCCAGCAGGAGAAGCTAGTTCTCTCCTGTCTGTCGCTTTTTTAACTGCTTGCCTAGTTAATAATAGAATCCTTTATATATCTATATATTTGTTGAATCCTGGTGCCTACTATTTACCTTTGAAAATATAACTATTTAAAAGTAAAATAGCCCTCGGATTGTAAGGGCTTAGCTTATCCTTTATTATAATTCTGTGGGCATCAGGTTGAATACATAGAGCATTGCTTATTATATCAATCTAATTTAACTGGGTTTAAGTGTTTTTAACCCTTTCAGGCTACTTCTGTGTGAATGTTTGTTCCAAGTTGAAACAATAAAGTATTAAAGTATGAATGTAATGGAACATTTTAAACCAATAGAGTAATTTTCATATTTATATGACCATTTGGAGTTAAAGAAATAATTTTCTTTGTGGCATTCTTTTCTAATAATCCTAAGTGTATCTCTTTGTACAATTAGTATTCCTAGTTGTTTGACAGTAATCTAGACTTAGATACCATGTCAGCATTCCAATATTTAAGCCACAAAGCTCTTCTAGCTAAAATAGCTAAAGACATAGATTTAACATCAATTTTGATTATATCAAAAATGGCATCACAAATAAAATGATTAGCATGTTGAAGCAAGTGAACAATGCTAGACAAATCAGGATCCGTTTCATGTTGCGCTAAACTTTCTAACCAAAAAGTTGATGCATCTGCAACATCAGCCATAGAAATGGCAGGCCTGAGGAGATGACCAGAATATAAATAAGCTTTCCTTAGATAAGATTCAAGTTTCCTATCTAAAGAGTCTTAAAAAGAAGTACTATAGAGTAAAATAGAAATAGCCCCATCAACATTGGGGATCTTTTCCCAAAACTCCAATCTAACTGCTGGCAAAGGATACGATTTTTTTAAGCCTTGAAGAAGGAATAAAAGTAGTACCAGGCCTATTCCATTCCTTAGAAATCATATCAGAAATAGCATCAGGAACTGGAAAAACCTCTGGAATAACCACAGGAAGTTTATAAACAGAATTTAAACGTTAACTAGTTTTAATATCAAGAAAACAACATATAAAGCAACATTTTCAATTTCCTTATATGGCAGTTTCAGGAATGGGAAGAAAATGCAAACAACATAGCCCTCTAACATAGAAAAAGGCAAGAGGCACATAGGAATGGGGTTTTAAATAATAAAATTATTTGGCGCCAAGTATGACGCACAACGTAACTGAAAAAATTTTGGCGCTAACAACATCCGGAAATGACACACTCGCATCATTGACGACGCAACCTTGAGCAACAAACTCGGCGTCAACTAAAAAGCCAGAAATGCCGAATTTGCATCATCGGACGTAACTACACGTCAAAAAAATTCTCGTGACAAGAATGACGCAATAAACTTCGGCATTTTGAGCCCTCATGAGCCTAATTTTGCCCGCGAAATTTAAAGAAAAAACAGTCAATAGAAAAAAAAGACTATACCCCAGATAAGAAAAAAATATTTTTATAAATATGCTTTTCCCAAATATGAAACTGACAGTCTGTAAAAGGAAATATATATAAACCTGACTGATGGCAAATATAAGTACAATAAAAATATATTTAAAACTTTATATTAATACATAAAGTGCCAAACCATAGCTGAGAGTGTCTTAAGTAATGAAAATAAACTTACCAAAAGACACCCATCCACATATAGCAGATAGCCAAACCAGTACTGAAACAGTTATCAGTAGAGGCAATGGAATGAGAGTATATCGTCAACCTGAATAAGGGAGATAGGAGATTAATCTCTACGACCGATAACAGAGAACCTATGAAATAGATCTCCCGTGAGGAAAACCATTGCATTCAATAGGTGATACTCCCTTCACAACCCTCTGACATTCGCTGTACTCTGAGAGGAATCGGACTTCAAAATGCTGAGAAGCGCATATCAACATAGAATCTAAGCACAAACTTACTTCACCACCTCCATAGGAGGCAAAGCTTGTAAAAACTGAATTGTGGGTATGTTGAGGGGTGTATTTATAGGCATTTTGAGGTTTGGGAAAATTTGCCCCTCCTGGTAGGATTGTATATCCCATACGTCTCTAGCTCATGGACTCTTGCCAATTACATAAAAGAAAGAAAAAAACATAATTTATGCTTACCTGATAAATTTATTTCTCTTGTAGTGTATCCAGTCCACGGATCATCCATTACTTATGGGATATTCTCCTTCCCAACAGGAAGTTGCAAGAGGATCACCCACAGCAGAGCTGCTATATAGCTCCTCCCCTAACTGCCAAATCCAGTCATTCGACCGAAACAAACAGAGAAAGGAGAAACCATAGGGTGCAGTGGTGACTGTAGTTTAATAAAATTTTAGACCTGCCTTAAAATGACAGGGCGGGCCGTGGACTGGATACACTACAAGAGAAATAAATTTATCAGGTAAGCATAAATTATGTTTTCTCTTGTTAAGTGTATCCAGTCCACGGATCATCCATTACTTATGGGATACCAATACCAAAGCTAAAGTACACGGATGATGGGAGGGACAAGGCAGGGATTAAGCGGAAGGAACCACTGCCTGAAGAACCTTTCTCCCAAAAACAGCCTCCGAAGAAGCAAAAGTATCAAATTTGTAAAATTTTGAAAAAGTGTGAAGCGAAGACCAAGTCGCGGCCTTGCAAATCTGTTCAACAGAGGCCTCATTTTTAAAGGCCCAGGTGGAAGCCACAGCTCTGGTAGAATGAGCTGTAATTCTTTCAGGGGGCTGCTGTCCAGCAGTCTCATAGGCTAGGCGTATAATACTCCGAAGCCAAAAGGAAAGAGAGGTTGCCGAAGCTTTTTGACCTCTCCTCTGTCCAGAATAAACGACAAACAGGGAAGATGTTTGACGAAAATCTTTAGTAGCTTGTAAGTAAAACTTCAAGGCACGGACTACGTCCAGATTATGTAAAATACGTTCCTTCTTTGAAGAAGGATTAGGACACAATGATGGAACAACAATCTCTTGATTGATATTCTTGTTAGAAACCACCTTAGGTAAAAACCCAGGTTTGGTACGCAGAACTACCTTATCTGCATGAAAAATCAGATAAGGAGAATCACATTGTAAGGCAGATAGCTCAGAGACTCTCCGAGCCGAGGAAATAGCCATCAAAAACAGAACTTTCCAAGATAAAAGCTTAATATCAATGGAATGAAGGGGTTCAAACGGAACTCCTTGAAGAACTTTAAGAACCAAGTTTAAGCTCCATGGGGGAGCAACAGGTTTAAACACAGGCTTAATTCTAAAGCCTGACAAAATGCCTGGACATCTGGAACTTCTGCTAGACGCTTGTGCAAAAGAATACAGAGCAGAAATCTGTCCCTTTAAGTAACTAGCTGATAATCCTTTGTCCAAACCCTCTTGGAGAAAGGACAATATCCTAGGAATCCTAACCTTACTCCATGAGTAATTCTTGGATTCACACCAGTAAAGATATGTACGCCATATCTTGTGATAGATTTTCCTGGTAACAGGCTTTCGTGCCTGTATTAAGGTATCAATGACTGACTCGGAGAAGCCACGCTTTGATAGAATCAAGCGTTCAATCTCCATGCAGTCAGTCTCAGAGAAATTAGATTTGGATGATTGAAAGGACCTTGTATTAGAAGGTCCTGTCTTAGAGGCAGAGTCCATGGTGGAAAGGATGACATGTCCACTAGGTCTGCATACCAGGTTCTGCATGGTCACGCAGGCGCTATTAGAATCACTGATGCTCTCTCCTGTTTAATTTTGGCAATCAGTCGAGGGAGCAGAGGAAACGGTGGAAACACATAAGCCAGGTTGCAGAACCAAGGCGCTGCTAGAGCATCTATCAGCGTCGCTTCTGGGTCCCTGGACCTGGATCTGTAACAAGGAAGCTTGGCGTTCTGGCGAGACGCCATGAGATCCAACTCTGGTTTCCCCAACGATGAATCAATTGAGCAAACACCTCCGGATGGAGTTCCCACTCCCCCGGGTGAAAAGTCTGACGACTTAGAAAATCCGCCTCCCAGTTCTCCACGCCTAGGATATGGACTGCTGACAGGTGGCAAGAGTGAGTCTCTGCCCAGCAAATTATTTTTGAGAGTTCTAATATCCCTAGGGAACTCCTGGTTCCCCCTTGATGGTTGATGTAAGCCACAGTCGTGATATTGTCCGACTGAAATCTGATGAACCTCAGTGTTGCTAACTGAGGCCAAGCCAGAAGAGCATTGAATATTGCTCTTAACTCCAGAATATTTATCGGAAGGAGTTTCTCCTCCTGAGTCCACGATCCCTGTGCCTTCAGGGAGTTCCAGACTGCACCCCAACCTAGAAGGCTGGCATCTGTTGTTACAATTGTCCAATCTGGCCTGCGAAAGGTCATACCCTCAGACAGGTGGACCCGAGACAACCACCAGAGAAGAGAATCTCTGGTCTCTTGATCCAGATTTAGCAGAGGGGACAAATCTGTGTAATCCCCATTCCACTGACTTAGCATGCATAATTGCAGCGGTCTGAGATGTAGGCGTGTAAATGGCACTATGTCCATTGCCGCTACCATTAAGCCGATCACCTCCGTCAGTGGGGATAGAGAACTCTTTTCCTCGTTCACTTTCCACCCGTGCGATCTCAAAACTGCCAGAACTATCTCTGTATGAGACTTGGCAATTTGAAAGCTTGACGCCTGTATCAGGATGTCGTCTAGATACGGAGCCACCACTATGACTCGCGGTCTTAGAACCGCCAGAAGTGAGCCCAGAACCTTCGTTAAGATTCTCAGGGCTGTAGCTACAAATTGGTAATGCCTGTATAGAAAGGCAAACCTTAGGAACCGATGATGATCTTTGTGAATCGGTATGTGAAGGTAGGCATCCTTTAAGTCCACTGTGGTCATGTACTGACCTTCTTGGATCATGGGTAGGATGGTCCGAATAGTTTCCATTTTTAAAGATGGAACTCTGAGGAATTTGTTTAAGATCTTTAGATCCAAAATTGGTCTGAAGGTTCCCTCTTTTTTGGGAACCACAAACAGATTTGAATAAAAACCCTGTCCTTGTTCCGTCCGCGGAACTGGATGGATCACTCCCATTACTAGGAGGTCTTGCACACAGCGTAGGAATGCCTCTTTCTTTATCTGATTTGCAGATAACCTTGAAAGATGAAATCTCCCTTGTGGAGGGGAAGCTTTCAAGTCCAGAAGATATCCCTGAGATATGATCTCCAACGCCAAGGGATTCTGAACATCTCTTGCCCACGCCTGGGCGAAGAGAAAAAGTCTGCCCCCTACTAGATCCGTCGCCGGATAGGGGGCCGTTCCTTCATGCTGTCTTAGAGGCAGCAGCAGGCTTTCTGGCCTGCATGCCTTTGTTCCAGGACTGGTTAGGTTTCCAGGCCTGCTTAGATTGAGCAAAAGTTCCCTCTTGTCTTGAAGCGGAGGAAGTTGATGCTGCACCTGCCTTGGAATTTCGAAAGGCACGAAAATTAGACTATTTGGCCTTTGATTTGGCCCTGTCCTGAGGAAGGGTATGACCCTTACCTCCAGTAATGTCAGCAATAATTTCTTTCAAACCATTCAAAGGAATGTTGAGTAATTTAGACTTTGAAGTCACATCAGCTGACCAGGATTTGAGCCATAGCGCCCTACGCGCCTGGATGGCGAATCCGGAATTCTTAGCCGTTAGTTTAGTCAAATGAACAATGGCATCAGAAACAAATGAGTTAGCTAGCTTAAGAGTTCTAAGCTTGTCAACAATTTCAGTCAATGGAGCTGTATGGATGGCCTCTTCCAGGGCCTCAAACCAGAATGCCGCCGCAGCAGTGACAGGCGCAATGCATGCAAGGGGCTGTAAAATAAAACCTTGTTGAATAAACATTTTCTTAAGGTAACCCTCTAATTTTTTATCCATTGGATCTGAAAAAGCACAACTGTCCTCAACCGGGATAGTGGTACGCTTTGCTAAAGTAGAAACTGCTCCCTCCACCTTAGGGACAGTCTGCCATAAGTCCCGTGTAGTGGCATCTATTGGAAACATTTTTCTAATTATAGGAGGTGGGGAAAAGGGCACACCGGGCCTATCCCACTCCTTACTAATAATTTCTGTAAGCCTTTTAGGTATTGGAAAAACATCAGTACTCACCGGCGCTGCATAGTATTTATCCAGCTTACACAATTTCTCTGGCACTGCAATTGTGTCACAGTCATTCAGAGCAGCTAATACCTCCCCAAGCAATACACGGAGGTTCTCAAGCTTAAATTTAAAATTAGAAATCTCTGAATCAGGTCTCCCCGAATCAGAGACGTCACCCACAGACTGAAGCTCTCCGTCCTCAGGTTCTGCATATTGTGACGCAGTATCAGACATGGCTCTTACAGCATCTACGCGCTCTGTAGCTCGTCTAACCCTCTGACAGGGTATTATTCATGATTGCAGCCATGTCCTGCAAAGTAATCGCTATGGGCGTCCCTGATGTACTTGGCGCCATATTAGCGTGCGTCCCTTGAGCAGGAGGCGAAGGGTCCGACACGTGGGGAGAGTAAGTCGGCATAACTTCCCCCTCGACAGACCCCTCTGGTGACAATTCTTTTATAGATAAAGACTGAGCTTTACTGTTTAAGGTGAAATCAATACATTTAGTACACATTCTCCTATGGGGCTCCACCATGGCTTTTAAACATAATGAACAAGTATCCTCTGTTTCAGACATGTTTTTACAGACTAGTAATGAGACTAGCAAGCTTGGAAAACACTTTAAAGCAAGTTAACAAGCAATATAAAAAACGTTACTGTGCCTTTAAGAGAAACAAATTTTGACAACATTTGAAATAACAGTGAAAAAAGGCAGTTACACTAACAAAATTTTTACAGTGTATGTAACAAGTCAGCAGAGCATTGCACCCACTTGCAAATGGATGATTAACCCCTTAATAACAAAAACAGAATAATAAATGACAAAAACGATTTTTAAACACAGTCACAACAACTGCCACAGTCTACTGTGATTGTTACCCTCCTCAAACACGACTTTGAAGCCTTTTGAGCCCTTCAGAGATGTCCTGTATCATGCAGAGGGAAGCTGAATGTCTCTGTCAGTATTTTTATCTGCACAGAAAAGCACTGAAATAGGCCCTTCCCACTCATATTGCAACAGTGGAAAGCTTCAGGAAACTGTCTCTAGGCAGAAATCAAACCAGCCATGTGGAAAAAAACTAGGCCCCAATAAGTTTTGTCACCAAACATATATAAAAACAATTAACATGCCAGCAAACGTTTTATATTACATTTTTATAAGAGTATGCATCTCTATTAATAAGCCTGATACCAGTAGCTATCACTGCATTTAAGGCTTTACTTACATTAATCCGGTATAAGCAGCATTTTCTAGCAAATTCCATCCCTAGAAAAATATTAACTGCACATACCTTATTGCAGGAAAACCTGCACGCCATTCCCTCTCTGAAGTTACCTCACTCCTCAGAATATGTGAGAACAGCCATGGATCTTAGTTACTTCTGCTAAGATCATAGAACATGCAGGCAGATTCTTCTTCTAAATACTGCCTGAGATAAACAGCACACTCCGGTACCATTTAAAAATAACAAACTTTTGATTGAAGAAATAAACTAAGTATAAAACACCACTCTCCTCTTACGACCTCCATCTTTGTTGAGGGTTGCAAGAGAATGACTGGATATGGCAGTTAGGGGAGGAGCTATATAGCAGCTCTGCTGTGGGTGATCCTCTTGCAACTTCCTGTTGGTAAGGAGAATATCCCATAAGTAATGGATGATCCGTGGACTGGATACACTTAACAAGAGAAAATTTGGGTTCAGTGTCCCTCATACTGGCAGACTGTCTGCCAGTACCTAAGAGGGGGGTTACCAGTGAGTGGGAAGGGAAGAGAGCTGTTTGGGAGGGATCAGGTGGGGATCAGGGGGTGGGAAGTATAAAGTGGGAGGCTAATCTCTACACTAAAGTTAAAATTAAACTTTTAAGATACCTAATTAACCCCTTCACTACCAGGAATAATAGAAGTGTGGTGCGCAGCTGCAATTAGCGGCCTTCTAGTTAGCAAAAAAGCAATGGCAAAGCCATATATGTCTGTTATTTCAGAACAAAGGGGATCCGAGAAAAACGTTTACACCCATTTGTGGTACGACTGCACAAGCAGTGTGTAAATAATTTCGGTGAGAAACCCAAATGGCTAGATTACGAGTTTTTGACGGTAAGGCTTGCGGTGCTAACAAGCATTTTTTTCTCACCGCTCACTTAAGACAACGCTGGTATTACAGGTTTTTACAAACCAGGCGTTAGCCACAGAAAAGTGAGCGTAGAGCAAAATTTAGCTCCACATCTCACCTCAATACCAGCGCTGCTTACGCTAGCGGTGAGCTGGCTAAACGTGCACGTGCACGATTTCCCCATAGGGATCAATGGGGCTGAGCCGGGTGAAAAAAAACGAACACCTCCAAAAAAGCAGCGTTCAGCTCCTAACACAGCCCTATTGATTCCTATGGGGAAATACTTTTTATGTCTACACCTAACACCCTAACATGAACCCCGAGTCTAAACACCCCTAATCTTACACTTATTAACCCCTAATCTGCCGCCCCGACATCGCCGACACCTGCTTTATATTATTAACCCCTAATCTGCCGCTCCAGACACGGCCCCCACCTACATTATACTTATGAACCCCTAATCTGCTGCCCCCAACATCGCCGACACCTACATTATATTTATTAACCCCTAATCTGCCGCCCCCAACGTCGCCGCAACCTAACTACACTTATTAACCCCTAATCTGTCGCCCCCAATGTCGTCGCCCTATAATAAAGTTATTAACCCCTAAACCTAAGTCTAACCCTAACACCCCCTATATATATATATATATATATATATATATATATATATAATTTAAATAAATCTAAATAAAATAACTACAATTAACTAAATTATTCCTATTTAAAACTAAATACTTACCTATAAAATAAACCCTAAGCTAGCTACAATATAACTAATAATTACATTGTAGCTATTTTAGGGTTTATTTTTATTTTACAGGCAACTTTGTATTTATTTTAACTAGGTACAATACTAGTTATTAACTATTTAATGGCTACCTAGCTAAAATAAATACAAATTTACCTGTAAAATAAACCCTAATCTAAGTTACAATTACACCTAACACTACACTATAATTAAATTTATTACCTAAACTAACTACAATTAATTACAATTAAATTAAATAAACTACAGTGCGAAAAAAACAAACACTAAATTACAGAAAATAATAAAATAATTACAAGAAAGGTAGAAACCACCACCACCGCAGAATTCACAACTGCATATAATCAGTATTTAGCTCACCCTTCCCCCTCGACACAGAAGCATTTACTATGAGAAGAAGATATTAAAGGAGGATGCCCTGGCTCAACAGGACCACCTCTTCCAAACACATAGAAAAGGCAAGTTCTACAGATTTGGGGACAAGACAGGGAGACTATTAGCCAACATGGTAAAATTGACCAACCCTAAATCCATCATCCCCTCCATGCAGACACAGGGGGTATTTCTTTCAGACACCGAATCTATCACAGCTGAATTTCTAAACTTTTATTCCACACTTTACACAGCTCAACCATGCACACAAAACGGCAAGGACCGCTTTTGGGACAGGGTTGATCCCCCTGCCCTTAGTATAGAAAACCTAGAACACCTTAATGCTCCAATTCAAGTGTCGGAAGTCCTAAAAGCAATTAAAGTGGCCAAACTGGGTAAAACCCAATATTACAAACTTTTATGAACAGAACTTAGCCCCTTACTGGCACAAACATTCACAGCCTATTTGCAGGGCTCAGCAACACCCCCAGCTGACTTCACTGATACACTCATGTGCTTAATCTTAAAGAGAGGTAGGGACCCGACAACTCCAGCCTCCTACAGACCAATAGCACTCTTGAATTGTGAGTACAAACTCTTTACTGCTATACTGGCAGGTAGACTAGCGGCTGTACTAGGCACGGTCATTCATAAAGACCAGACAGGTTTCATGAAACACCGCTCTTCGGTCACTAGCATACCAAGACACTGGCGGTTATAGACTACTAGTGGCGGGAGGGAAACAATAGTAGCAATAGAAATCAAAATAATGCTGACACACCTCAAGGGGCATGCCTTCTCTCTGTCGACGCGGAAAAAGCGTTCGACAGAGTAGAATGGGATCATCTCCTAACCACCCTGGAAAAATTTGGCATTACTGGGAATTTCCATAATCTCATACAAAAATTATATCACAATCCACGTACCTCAATAATAGTGAATGGTGAGGTGCCCCACCTTTTCTCCCTTAAACGGGGAACTAGGCAGGGATGCCCCCTATCCCCCCTCTTATTCAACCTGGCCATAGAACCCCTAGCCATATACATAAGAAACACGATACCGGCAATAAAGATAGGGTCCCATTCAATGCACTTATTATACGCTGATGATTTGCTCCTATACGTAACCAATCCAAGTACCACTATACCTAACCTGGTTTCCATATTCCAACAGTTCGGAAGCATCTCAGGCTATAAAGTAAACTTGGAAAAATCGGAGCTGACTGTAACACACACTAACTTTAAGTTAGATTTTGTAGAACAAATATATGCAAAACAGTTGTTATAGCAGACCATATAAATAAAGGTTGTGTCTCACATAATCTATAGTGGGTATTTTATCTGGAAATACACACATATAAACTGAGTGAGTGGAGTTTAATATGAGAGCTAAAACTGTTGTGGGCCATAAGTGAGTTAGATTGTGGTTCTCACTAAAAAGGTTGTAATTGAATGAAATAACAGTTTTAACTCTAAAGGTTTAGGACTGCATAGCAAAAATATGATAAAAGGAAAAATATGGGTTTGTAGCAAACAATAAATATGAGGCAAAAATTATAAAAGAGATAATGTCCAGAAAACAAAAGAAAAAGTAACGTTTTTGTGAAAAAATGTAAAAGTGACAAAATGGTTTTATGACAAAAATATATAAGATGATATGTCCAGCAATGACTCACCTCCGGAGGGAGAAAAAGTAGCAATGGTGGTTCAGTGATTGTTTTTAAGGCAAACCGCTGAAGTAGTTTGAGGGGAGAGCAGCTTACAGAGCTGCAGCGTCCTGTTCTGTGTAAACCGGAAGTGCGGAGGTCCGTGAAACCGGAAGTGGATAGATGACACGCAAACAGCGTGTATTCAGTAGCACAGAGGGAAGTCAGAGTCCTCAGTGAGAGCGGCTGTGCAGGGAAGCATGCAACTTCAATACCAAGCAAGGTATTGAATGTTGCAGGCTCCTTTATAGCCAGGACTCAGTTAGGAATATATCTTTTAAAGAGACAGGCATTTGGTATTATGACAGGGTACCCCCTTTAAGGAACCACTCCGTGGTTCATGGTTTCGGTCTAGATGGATGTCGACGGTGAAACAGAGACACTAGTCTTGGGGCTGAGAGATTAACTGAGGGCTCCCAGGAATCCTCCTCATGGGGATAGCCCTTCCAGTGGATCAGATACTGGAGTCTACCGGATACTTTACGAGAGTCCAGGATGTTTTCAACCTCATACTCCACTTCAGGAGCTAGAGGGGGTTCATCCACAGAAGATGGTGAATGATTTCTGAGTGCCTGATATGGCTTGAGAAGCGAAACATGAAAGGTTGGGTGGATACGATAATGTGAAGGCAGAAACAAGGTCACAGCGTTGTCATTGATAACCTTGGTTACAGGGAAAGGTCCAATAAATAAATTGTTGAACTTGCGGCTAGGCACAGTGAGACGAAGGTTTCTCGTGGATAGCCATACCAAGTCACCAGGTTTATAGATAGGGGACGCTCTATGTCGGAGGTCATAATAATGTTTATGACGTGCTTGAGCCTTTTTTATGTTTTCTGAGAGTAATGTAAAGGATTCTGAGATGGAGTTAGTGAAATCATTTATTATAGGACAATCACTTTCCCTTTCGAGGGGTAAGCAGAATGACGGATGAAATCCGTAATTGGCATGGAAAGGAGTGTCTTTGATTGAAGTGTGATATGTGTTGTTATGTGCAAATTCAGCGATAGGGAGCAACTCATTCCAGTTATCCTGTTGTTGTGTGGAGAAACAACGGATATATTCCTCCAACCGTTGGTTGGTACGCTCCGTCTGCCCGTTGGTCTGGGGGTGAAAAGCAGATGATAACCTTTGATCAATCTCAAGGGTTTTACATAGCTGTTTCCAAAGGCGCGAGGTGAATTGTGTCCCTCTGTCTGTTGTGATAGAAGAGGGTACTCCATGTAATTTGATTAAATTTTTTAGCAACAACGTCACTGTTTCCATACTGGTGGGCAGTTTATGGAAAGGGACAAAATGAAACATTTTCGTCAATAGATCAACCACTACCATAATTGTTTTGTTACCACCGGATTTGGGAAGTTCAACTATAAAATCTATGGCTATCTCACTCCATGGTCTTTTGGGTATAGGAAGAGAAAGGAGATAACCTGGGGGGTGTCTTCTATCTTTTTTACATGTGGTACATGTCTTACAGGTAGAGATGTGTTTTTGTACATCACAAATCATTCTGGGCCACCAGTACAATCGCTTTAGCAATCTGTGAGTCTTGTTAACTCCTGGGTGTCCAGAGAATTTGGAATCATGTACCTGTTCAAGTATAAATGATCTCATGTTTGGAGGGATATATGTCTTACCTTGATAACAAAGTAACCCATCAGATTTAGGAGTTAGATTATATGTATCCTTTGTTGTATCGATGTCTTGTTCACTTTTTAATTTAACTGTGAAATCTATGATACCACCTAAAATAAAGTTAGGGGGAATAATAGTACCTGTGTGAGGAACCTGATGGGGTTTTGGAGGCAGCCTGGATAGGATGTCTGCTTTTGTGTTTAGGGAAGCCGTCCTATAGGTGATAATGTAATTGAACCTTGAAAAGAATAAACTCCATCTGACCTGTCTAGATGTGAGTGTTCGATTGGTTTTGAGAAACTGTAGGTTTCTATGATCGGTATAGATAATGATAGGTTCAGCGGTTCCCTCTAATAAATGTCTCCAATTAACTAGGGCACTTTTCATGGCGAGAAGTTCTTTTTCCCCTACATGATAGTTTAGTTCAGAAGATGCTATTGGATGTAATTTATTGGTGGTTTTGGATTTTTGGGAAAGTACAGCCCCAATAGCATGTTCAGATGCATCTACTTCAAGTGTATACTGAGAGAGTGGGTCAGGATAAGCAAGAATAGGAGCTGTAGTAAACGCATGTTTTAAATAATTAAAGGCATCATTAGCTGAGGGGGACCACACAAAAGGTATATGATCTTTAGTAAGATTAGTGAGGGGTTTAGCAATGTGAGAGAACCCTTTAATAAACTTTCGATAGAAATTCGAAAACCCTAGAAATTTCTGGACATTCTTTTTATTACGTGGTATGGGCCAATCAATTATTGCTTGAACCTTTGAATTTTCCATCTGAATCCCTTTTGATGAGATATGGTACCCCAGAAATGTGATATCATTACTATGAAATATACATTTCTCAGCTTTCACGTAAAGTTAATGTGCTTGTAAACGTGCCAAGACTGTTCTTACGTGTTTTATGTGTTCTGTCAGAGTGTTAGAAAAGATTAATATATCATCAAGATATATTACCAGGAAGGTGTCCAATATATCTCTGAATATGTCATTAATATAACGTTGAAACGTTGCAGGGGCATTACATAGCCCAAATGGCATTACCGTGTACTCAAAGAGTCCGTACCTCGTACGGAACGCCGTCAGCCACTCATCACCTGAACGCATACGAATGAGGTTGTAAGCACCTCTGAGGTCGAGTTTAGTGAAAATGGATGACCCATTTAATCTTTCTATGAGTTCAGGGATGAGCGGCAGAGGATAACGGTCTTTCACAGTACGTTTATTGAGCTCACGGTAATCCACAATCGGCCTGATGGTTTTGTCTTTGTTAGTCACAAAGAAAATGCCCGCACCTGCAGGAGAGGTGGAAGGTCTTATGAATCCTTTTCTAAGGTTTTCATTTATGTATTCTTTGAGTCTTACTAATTCAGTTTGGGATAGAGGGAAGATGTGCCCATATGGGATGTCAGACCCTGGTATAAGTTCTATGGGGCAATCATACTCTCTATGGGGTGGTAGAGATTCTGCTTCTACTTTATCAAATACTAATAAGAAGTCATGATACTGATGTGGTATTAACCCTTCATCTTGGTTTAGGTGGAGTATAGAGTGAGAAAGTAGACAAGTATTTTTACAATAGGATGAGTTAAATTCTATTGTATTTTGTTTCCAATGAATCATTGGTTGGTGTTGTCTTAACCAGTGCAGCCCGAGTATGACCGGGAACATTGGAGAGGTGATGATATCAAAAGAGATGTACTCTTGGTGGTTATTGTGAATGTTAACAAGTATGGGAATCGTTTGGTGTGTGATGGGACCTGTGGATAAACAATTACCATCAATCAAACGTACTGCAACTGGATTTTCTTTCACAACAAACGGTATATTTTTATTTTTTACTATAGAGGAATCAATGTAATTGGCATAAGCGCCAGAGTCCACAACGGCTTCAAGGTTTAGTCGCTGTCTTTCCCACTGTAACGAGATGGGAACTAATAAGTAAGTTGGTTTATGAGTAGAAAGTGTAAAATTGTGAAGAGCACAAACTGACTCACCAGATTTCTGTCTCTTCAGAGATGGGCAGTCCGTGACTGAATGGTCCTTGGAGGCACAATACATGCAGAGAGCATGTTCCTTGCGATGAGACTTTTCCTCTGGGGTTAGCGGTCCTTTAATGAACCCAATATCCATGGCCTCTGCATTACCCCTTGGGCTATATGTCACAGGACGTGAAGGATGATATCTAGTTACAGTGTCATGTGTTTGTTTTTCTAATCTCCTCTCTCTGAATCTCCTATCAATCTTAATAGTAAGGGCCATTAATGCCTCTAAAGAATCTGGGAGATCAATTCTAACTAATTCATCTTTTATGGGGTCTGATAGACCTAATCTAAATTGATTAATTAATGAGATTTGATTCCATTGCGTGTCTCTTTGCCAGATCTTGAACTCAGATATGTAGTCTTCCACATATCTTTTATCCTGCTTTAGACTACGTAATGTATTTTCTGCTGTCAGTTGTTTATGAGGGTCTTCATACAGATCAGACATTGCTCTAAAAAATTCATCAACTGATTCAAGTATGGGGTCATTAGATTCATACAGGGAGTCTGCCCAAGCACGGGGTTCTCCTTTTAAATAGGATATTATTGTCAGAATTTTAATTCTTTCAGTAGGGAATGTTTTTGGTTTTAATGTAATAAACATTCTACAGGCATTGTAGAACTGTCTAAAAGTTTTTCTATCGCCTGAGAAATGCTCTGGGGGGCTGATAGGCGGTTCAGGAGGAACAGGAGGAGAGTTAAACCCTTCTTTTATAATCCCTTTTAGGGTTAAATTCTCTGAGTGTAATTCTCTAAGACCCTGTGTCAACTGATCTACTTTATGGGAGAGTTCCATGACATGAGCCTGTAGGTCAGCAGGGTTCAGCATTCTGTTTTTAAGGCTTGGTATTCTGTAACACACACTAACTTTAAGTTAGATTTTGTAGAACAAATATATGCAAAACAGTTGTTATAGCAGACCATATAAATAAAGGTTGTGTCTCACATAATCTATAGTGGGTATTTTATCTGGAAATACACACATATAAACTGAGTGAGTGGAGTTTAATATGAGAGCTAAAACTGTTGTGGGCAATAAGTGAGTTAGATTGTGGTTCTCACTAAAAAGGTTGTAATTGAATGAAATAACAGTTTTAACTCTAAAGGTTTAGGACTGCATAGCAAAAATATGATAAAAGGAAAAATATGGGTTTGTAGCAAACAATAAATATGAGGCAAAAATTATAAAAGAGATAATGTCCAGAAAACAAAAGAAAAAACAGAATTTATGCTTACCTGATAAATTACTTTCTCCAACGGTGTGTCCGGTCCACGGCGTCATCCTTACTTGTGGGATATTCTCTTCCCCAACAGGAAATGGCAAAGAGCCCAGCAAAGCTGGTCACATGATCCCTCCTAGGCTCCGCCTTCCCCAGTCATTCGACCGACGTAAAGGAGGAATATGCATAGGAGAAATCATATGATACCGTGGTGACTGTAGTTAGAGAAAATAATTCATCAGACCTGATTAAAAAACCAGGGCGGGCCGTGGACCGGACACACCGTTGGAGAAAGTAATTTATCAGGTAAGCATAAATTCTGTTTTCTCCAACATAGGTGTGTCCGGTCCACGGCGTCATCCTTACTTGTGGGAACCAATACCAAAGCTTTAGGACACGGATGATGGGAGGGAGCAAATCAGGTCACCTAGATGGAAGGCACCACGGCTTGCAAAACCTTTCTCCCAAAAACAGCCTCCGAAGAAGCAAAAGTATCAAATTTGTAAAATTTGGTAAAAGTGTGCAGTGAAGACCAAGTCGCTGCCTTACATATCTGATCAACAGAAGCCTCGTTCTTGAAGGCCCATGTGGAAGCCACAGCCCTAGTGGAGTGAGCTGTGATTCTTTCAGGAGGCTGCCGTCCGGCAGTCTCATAAGCCAATCGGATGATGCTTTTAAGCCAAAAAGAGAGAGAGGTAGAAGTTGCTTTTTGACCTCTCCTTTTACCAGAATAAACAACAAACAAGGAAGATGTTTGTCTGAAATCCTTTGTAGCCTCTAAATAGAATTTTAGAGCACGAACTACATCCAAATTGTGCAACAAACGTTCCTTCTTTGAAACTGGATTCAGACACAAAGAAGGCACAACTATCTCCTGGTTAATATTTTTGTTAGAAACAACTTTCGGAAGAAAACCAGGTTTAGTACGCAAAACCACCTTATCTGCATGGAACACCAGATAAGGAGGAGAACACTGCAGAGCAGATAACTCTGAAACTCTTCTAGCAGAAGAAATTGCAACCAAGAACAAAACCTTCCAAGATAATAACTTAATATCTACGGAATGTAAGGGTTCAAACGGAACCCCTTGAAGAACTGAAAGAACTAAATTGAGACTCCAAGGAGGAGTCAAAGGTTTGTAAACAGGCTTGATTCTAACCAGAGCCTGAACAAAAGCTTGAACATCTGGCACAGCCGCCAGCTTTTTGTGAAGTAAAACAGATAAAGCAGAAATCTGTCCCTTCAAAGAACTTGCAGATAATCCTTTCTCCAAACCCTCTTGTAGAAAGGATAGAATCTTAGGAATTTTTATCTTGTTCCATGGGAATCCTTTAGATTCGCACCAACAGATATATTTTTTCCATACTTTATGGTAAATTTTTCTAGTTACAGGCTTTCTAGCCTGAATAAGAGTATCAATGACAGAATCTGAGAACCCACGCTTTGATAAAATCAAGCGTTCAATCTCCAAGCAGTCAGTTGGAGTGAGGCCAGATTCGGATGTTCGAACGGACCTTGAACAAGAAGGTCCCGTCTCAAAGGCAGCTTCCATGGTGGAGCCGATGACATATTCACAAGGACTGCATACCAAGTTCTGCGTGGCCACGCAGGAGCTATCAAGATCACCGAAGCCCTCTCCTGATTGATCCTGGCTACCAGCCTGGGAATGAGAGGAAACGGTGGGAATACATAAGCTAGGTTGAAGGTCCAGGGCGCTACTAGTGCATCTACTAGAGTCGCCTTGGGATCCCTGGATCTGGACCCGTAGCAAGGAACCTTGAAGTTCTGACGAGACGCCATCAGATCCATGTCTGGAATGCCCCATAATTGAGTTATTTGGGCAAAGATTTCCGGATGGAGTTCCCACTCCCCCGGATGAAATGTCTGACGACTCAGAAAATCCGCTTCCCAATTTTCCACTCCTGGGATGTGGATTGCAGACAAGTGGCAGGAGTGAATCTCCGCCCATTGAATTACTTTGGTCACTTCTTCCATCGCCAGGGAACTCCTTGTTCCCCCCTGATGGTTGATATATGCAACAGTCGTCATGTTGTCTGATTGAAACCTTATGAATTTGGCCTTTGCTAGTTGAGGCCAAGCCTTGAGAGCATTGAATATCGCTCTCAGTTCCAGAATGTTTATCGGGAGAAGAGATTCTTCCCGAGACCATAGACCCTGAGCTTTCAGGGGTTCCCAGACCGCGCCCCAGCCCACCAGACTGGCGTCGGTCGTGACAATGACCCACTCTGGTCTGCGGAAGCTCATCCCTTGTGACAGGTTGTCCAGGGTCAGCCACCAACGGAGTGAATCTCTGGTCCTCTGATCTACTTGGATCGTCGGGGACAAGTCTGTATAATCCCCATTCCACTGTCTGAGCATGCACAGTTGTAATGGTCTAAGATGAATTCGCGCAAAAGGGACTATGTCCATTGCTGCAACCATCAAACCTATTACTTCCATGCACTGCGCTATGGAAGGAAGAAGAACAGAATGAAGTACTTGACAAGAGCTTAGAAGTTTTGATTTTCTGGCCTCTGTCAGAAAAATCTTCATTTCTAAGGAGTCTATTATTGTTCCCAAGAAGGGAACTCTTGTCGACGGGAATAGAGAACTTTTTTCTACGTTCACTTTCCACCCGTGAGATCTGAGAAAGGCTAGGACAATGTCCGTATGAGCCTTTGCTTGTGGCAGAGACGACGCTTGAATCAGTATGTCGTCCAAGTAAGGTACTACTGCAATGCCCCTTGGCCTTAGCACCGCTAGAAGGGACCCTAGTACCTTTGTGAAAATTCTTGGAGCAGTGGCTAATCCGAATGGAAGTGCCACAAACTGGTAATGCTTGTCCAGAAAGGCGAACCTTAGGAACCGATGATGTTCCTTGTGGATAGGAATATGTAGATACGCATCCTTTAAATCCACCGTGGTCATGAATTGACCTTCCTGGATGGTAGGAAGAATTGTCCGAATGGTTTCCATTTTGAACGATGGAACCCTGAGAAATTTGTTTAGGATCTTGAGATCCAAAATTGGCCTGAATGTTCCCTCTTTTTTGGGAACTATGAACAGATTGGAGTAAAACCCCATCCCTTGTTCTCTTAATGGAACAGGATGAATCACTCCCATTTTTAACAGGTCTTCTACACAATGTAAGAATGCCTGTCTTTTTATTTGGTCTGAAGACAATTGAGACCTGTGGAACCTTCCCCTTGGGGGTAGTTCCTTGAATTCCAGGAGATAACCTTGAGAAACTATTTCTAGCGCCCAAGGATCCTGAACATCTCTTGCCCAAGCCTGAGCGAAGAGAGAGAGTCTACCCCCCACCAGATCCGGTCCCGGATCGGGGGCCAACATCTCATGCTGTCTTAGTAGCGGTAGCAGGCTTCTTGACCTGCTTACCTTTGTTCCAGCCTTGCATCGGTCTCCAGGCTGGCTTGGTTTGAGAAGAATTACCCTCTTGCTTAGAGGATGTAGAATTTGAGGCTGGTCCGTTTCTGCGAAAGGGACGAAAATTCGTTTTATTTTTAGCCTTAAAAGACCTATCCTGAGGAAGGGCGTGGCCCTTTCCCCCAGTGATGTCTGAAATAATCTCTTTCAAGTCAGGGCCAAACAGCGTTTTCCCCTTGAAAGGGATGTTAAGCAATTTGTTCTTGGAGGACACATCCGCTGACCAAGACTTTAGCCAAAGCGCTCTGCGCGCCACAATAGCAAAACCTGAATTTTTCGCCGCTAATCTAGCTAATTGCAAAGTGGCGTCTAAGGTAAAAGAGTTAGCCAATTTAAGTGCTTGAACTCTGTCCATAACCTCCTCATAAGAAGATGCTTTATTGAGCGACTTTTCTAGTTCTTCGAACCAGAAACACGCTGCTGTAGTGACAGGAACAATGCATGAAATTGGTTGTAGAAAGTAACCTTGCTGAACAAACATCTTTTTAAGCAAACCCTCTCATTTTTTATCCATAGGATCTTTGAAAGCACAACTATCTTCTATAGGGATAGTGGTGCGTTTGTTTAGAGTAGAAACCGCCCCCTCGACCTTGGGGACTGTCTGCCATAAGTCCTTCCTGGGGTCGACCATAGGAAATAATTTCTTAAAAATAGGGGGAGGGACAAAAGGTATGCCGGGCCTTTCCCATTCTTTATTTACAATGTCCGCCACCCGCTTGGGTATAGGAAAAGCTTCGGGGGGCACCGGGACCTCTAGGAACTTGTCCATCTTACATAATTTCTCTGGAATGACCAAATTGTCACAATCATCCAGAGTAGATAACACCTCCTTAAGCAGAGCGCGGAGATGTTCCAAATTAAATTTGAATGTAATAACGTCAGGTTCAGCTTGTTGAGAAATTTTTTCTGAATCTGAAATTTCTCCCTCAGACAAAACCTCCCTGGCCCCTTCAGACTGGTGTAAGGGCATGTCAGAACCATTATCATCAGCGTCCTCATGCTCTTCAGTATCTAAAACAGAGCAGTCGCGCTTTTGCTGATAAGTGGGCATTTTGGCTAAAATGTTTTTAATAGAATTATCCATTACAGCCGTTAATTGTTGCATAGTAAGGAGGATTGGCGCACTAGATGAACTAGGGACCTCCTGAGTGGGCAAGACTGGTGTAGACATAGAAGGAGATGATGCAGTACCATGCTTACTCCCCTCACTTAAGGAATCATTTTGGGCAACATTATTATCAGTGGCATCATTGTCCCTACTTTGTTTGTCACATTCATCACATATATTTAAATGGAGAGGAACCTTGGCTTCCGAACATACAGAACATCGTCTATCTGATGGTTCAGACATGTTAATAGGCATAAACTTGATAACAAAGCACAAAAAACGTTTTAAAATAAAACCGTTACTGTCACTTTAAATTTTAAACTGAACACACTTTATTAATGAATATGTGAAAAAGTATGAAGGAATAGTTCAAACCAAAATTTCACCACAGTGTCTTAAAGCCTTAAAAGTATTGCACACCAAATTTGAAAGCTTTAACTCTTAAAATAACGGAACCGGAGCCGTTTTTACATTTAACCCCTATACAGTCCCTGGTATCTGCTTTGCTGAGACCCAACCAAGCCCAGAGGGGAATACGATACCAAATGACGCCTTCAATAAGCTTTTTCAGTGGATCTGAGCTCCTCACACATGCATCTGCATGCCTTGCTTCTCAAAAACAACTGCGCACTAGTGGCGCGAAAATGAGGCTCTGCCTATGACTAGAAAAGGCCCCCAGTGAAAAAGGTGTCCAATACAGCCAAGATTAAAATAACTCTTCAAAGTTATAAACCATTAAATATGTTTATAAAGAAATCGTTTTAGCCCAGAAAAATGTCTACCAGTCTTTAAAGCCCTTGTGAAGCCCTTTATTCTTATATTTAAAACTAAGAAAATGGCTTACCGGATCCCATAGGGAAAATGACAGCTTCCAGCATTACCAAGTCTTGTTAGAAATGTGTCATACCTCAAGCAGCAAAGTCTGCCCACTGTTTCCCCCAACTGAAGATACTTCATCTCAACAGTCATGTGTGGAAACAGCCATCGATTTTAGTAACGGTTGCTAAAATCATCTTCCTCATACAAACAGAAATCTTCATCTCTTTTCTGTTTCAGAGTAAATAGTACATACCAGCACTATTTTAAAATAACAAACTCTTGATTGAAGAATAAAACTACATTTAAACACCAAAAAACTCTAAGCCATCTCCGTGGAGATGTTGCCTGTGCAACGGCAAAGAGAATGACTGGAGAAGGCGGAGCCTAGGAGGGATCATGTGACCAGCTTTGCTGGGCTCTTTGCCATTTCCTGTTGGGGAAGAGAATATCCCACAAGTAAGGATGACGCCGTGAACCGGACACACCTATGTTGGAGAAAGTAACGTTTTTTGTGAAAAAATGTAAAAGTGACAAAATGGTTTTATGGCAAAAATATATAAGATGATATGTCCAGCAATGACTCACCTCCGGAGGGAGAAAAAGTAGCAATGGTGGTTCAGTGATTGTTTTTAAGGCAAACCGCTGAAGTAGTTTGAGGGGAGAGCAGCTTACAGAGCTGCAGCGTCCTGTTCTGTGTAAACCGGAAGTGCGGAGGTCCGTGAAACCGGAAGTGGATAGATGACACGCAAACAGCGTGTATTCAGTAGCACAGAGGGAAGTCAGAGTCCTCAGTGAGAGCGGCTGTGCAGGGAAGCATGCAACTTCAATACCAAGCAAGGTATTGAATGTTGCAGGCTCCTTTATAGCCAGGACTCAGTTAGGAATATATCTTTTAAAGAGACAGGCATTTGGTATTATGACACTGACATACCTCACCAAAACACAACCCTTCACACCATTACTAACCAAGCTTAAGGTCACAGATGGCTCTTTTAAATACCTAGGCCTTCGCCTGCATGTCAACCCACATCTAATCTACAAATTGTATATCCCACCAGTGATTGCGCAGATCCGCTCAATGCTGACGGGCTGGGCTAAACTACCAATCTCCCTGTCGGGCCGAGTGAGCCTAATCAAAATGATAGCAATGCCCAAACTGTTGTATCCTCTACAACTGCTCCACTTTCTGCTAACACGGAAGGACCTAGGGAGCATCACTAGTGCTTTCGGTACCTTTGCGTGGAACTCCAGGAAGCACAGAATCAGCAGAACGAAACTAGCCTTACCAGCTGACAAAGGGGTATTGAAACTCCCAAATGTTGAGTGGTATAATTGGGCGACGGCTGGCAAAGATAATCTTTGACTGGCTGGCGTGCACCTCAGTCTTTAACGATGAAAACCTTGAGAAATCTTTAGCCCACCCACTCTACTTAGCATTCCTCCCTCACACTCCTATACACACTCCCCCGGCCAAATTAAAGACAACATCTTATTTAAAGACCCGCTTAGAGCCTGGAAAAAGCTGTGTAGGTGGTGGAAACTTCCCAGTGAAATCACTAAACATCTCCCGTTACAGGGCAACCCTACTTTTCTTCCGGGCATGACCACTCGAATGTTTGCCATGTGGGGGGAGAGGGGCTTAACCGCAATCTCACAGCTGATAGATCCCCTCACGAACAAACCATTCCCATTAGCACACTTACAAGATAGATTTGACCTCCCCAGACATAGCACATTTGCGTAACTCCAAGCCACTCAATACGCCCATAAGTTGCTATCTGAAGGACTCAGTGGTAGAAACACCACCCTAATAAACACTATCTGCTCTCTGACTAAACAAGGGTTACACTCTATCTCATATATTTATGGCTTAATCATGGAGGGCAAATCAACTGAAATCCTACAGAACATGAGCGCTAAATGGAAGCGTAACACCGGCATTGATGTCAGTGAAAGCACTATCTTGGACAGTTTTACACTAGCAGCTAGTAGCACCCTTGCAATGCCATATAGAGAGATGCACCTTAGATGCACTTAAGCTACATCACCCCTCACTTGAGAACCAAGTGGGTTCCAGACGCATTGGACATCTGCCTTAAATGCTCCTCACCTAAACCAGACATTATGCACCTGTTCTGGAGCTGCCCCAAAATAGCCCAGTACTGGGGTAAGATCCAATACTGGCTGACAAAAATCTGTGGCACAACATTAGTTTTAACAGTTCAGGACGCTTTCTTCCTTGGGGGCATACAAAGAGTACTCCACATGACCGCTTCTTGAACACCGCCATCCTAATAGCTAGAAAACTGATCTTAAAACAATGGATTATGAACAAGACACCACACATAACACAATTTACAATCCTCCTGCACACACAAGTACTGGTCGAACAGGCAGATGTTAAAGGAGATCTAGAGAGAAGAATCAAAGCTTTTTGCTCAAAATGGGATCCTTACTTACTGTCCCTACCTACCAACATCTGCACGCAAATATTGTTACCCTTTGCTAGCAGCACGTATCTCATGACAGAAAGACTGAAAGGAAAGTGGCCCGTAGGAAACTTAGGTGACGCCTAACACCAACACTCACTCCCCTTCCCCCCTACCCTTCCACCCTAAGAGACCTCTACATACAGAGAGCTTTACCATATTCCACAAAGGGCAGACCGGGGGTCTCCTCCTCTTCAGCAAATCCATGACCACCTATCCTTTAAATCTTTGAGAGCCGAGCTCTGTTACTTCGATGTATGATTCTGACTGTATAAACCTACTTAAAATGTAATATGTAAAAATGTACTATGTCCCCCCCCCCTTTTCAGGTATATAATTAACCTGCACGTATCTTATGATGTAAGTTTTTTTCTCAGGATGCCATTTATATGTAATTTGAATAGTTCCTTTTCCATGTATATTATTACTTCTTCCCCCTCCCCCCCCTTTTCTCTCCCCCCACCTCCCCACTCTCCACCCCTGCTCTTACTCCCCCCTCCCCCCCCCCCCCCCTGGTTATTCAGAAAAATTAAAAATGCCCGGACGGATGCTAGTCACTTCATGAATATAATTGACATACACGTATCTCATGATGTAAGGTTTTTCTTTTTATTATGATACCGTTTATATGTAATTTGAATTGTTGCTTTCATGTACACTATTACTTCTTGTTGTGATGCACCCGCTTGGGTTCTCAATAAATAAAGATATAAAAAAAAAAAATTGTTAAAAGAATTTTAAGCAAACTACACCTAATCTAATCCCTGTGATAAGATAACAAAGCCCCCCAAAATAATAAAAATCCCTACCCTACACTAAATTACAAATAGCCCTTAAAAGGGAATAAAAATACAATACCCCCCCAACATTAAAACCCACCACCCACACAACCAACCCTACTCTAAAACCCACCCAATCCCCCCTTAAAAAAGCCTAACACTAACCCCTTCAAGATCACCCTACCTTGAGACGTCTTCACCCAACCGGGCAGAAGTGATCCTCCAGACGGCCATTAGTCTTCATCCGATCCAGGCAGAAGAGGACCTCCAGACGGGCAGAAGTCTTCATCCAGACGACATCTTCTATCTTCATCCATGCCCCTGGTCCATCTTCAAGCCAGCCGATGTGGAGCATCCTCTTCCAACGACATCCAACTGAAGATGTATTTATTATTTTGTGGGGCTTTTTTATTTTATTAGGGGGATTAGATTAGGTGTAATTAGTTTAAAATTCTTGTAATTATTTTATTATTTTCTGTAATTTAGTGTGGTTTATTTTCGTACTTTAGTTTATTTAATTTAATTGTAATTAATTGTAGTTAGTTTAGGTAATTAATTTAATTATAGCGTAGTGTTAGGTGTAATTGTTAGGGTTTATTTTACAGGTAATTTTGTATTTATTTTAGCTAGGTAGTTATTAAATAGTTAAAGGGACACTTAACCCAAATTTTTTTCTTTAGTGATTTAGATAGAGCATGCAATTTTAAGCAACTTTGTAATTTACTCCTATTATCAAATTTTCTTCATTCTCTTGGTATCTTTATTTGAAATGCAAAAATGTAAGTTTAGATGCCGGCCCATTTTTGGTGAACAACCTGGGTTGTTCTTGCTGATTGGTGGATAAATTCATCCACCAATGAACAAATGCTTTCCATGGTCCTGAACCAAACAAATAGCTTAGATGCCTTCTTTTTCAAATAAAATTAGCAAGAGAAAAATTGATAATAGGAGTAAATTAGAAAGTTGCTTAAAATTGCATGCTCTATCTGAATCACGAAAGAAAAAAAATTGGGTTCAGTGTCCCTTTAATAACTATTTAATTACTATTGTACCTAGTTAAAATAAATACAAAGTTGCCTGTAAAATAAAAATAAACCCTAAAATAGCTACAGTGTAACTACTATATTGTAGCTAGCTTAGGGTTTATTTTATAGGTAAGTATTTAGTTTTAAATAGGAATAATTTATTTAATTGTAGTAATTTTATTTTGTATAATTTAAATAATATTTAAGTTAGGGGGGGTTAGGTTTAGGGGTTAATACATTTAATATAGTGGCAGCGACGTTGGGGGCGGCAGATTAGGGGTTAATAAATGTAGGTAGGTGACGGCGATGTTAGGGACGGAAGATTAGGGGTTAATAAAATGTAACTAGTGTTTTCGAGGCAGGAGTGCGGCGGTTTAGGGGTTAATATATTTATTTAAGTGGCGGCGATGTTCGGTCGGCAGATTAGGGGTTAAAAACTTTGTTCAAGTGTTTGCGATGTGGGGGGGCCTCGGTTTAGGGGTTAATAGGTAGTTTATGGGTGTTAGTGTACTTTATAGAACTTTAGATAAGAGTTTTATGTTACGGCGTTAGCCCATAAAACTCTTAACTACTGGCTTTTAAATGCGGTAACAGTCTTGACAGGAGAGGGTGTACCGCTCACTTTTTCCAAGACTCGTAATACCGGCATCAGGGAAATCCCATTGAAAAGATAGGATACGCAATTGACATAAGGGGATTTGCGGTATGCTCGAGTCGTGGAAAAAAAGTGAGCGGTACACCTGTACCTGCCAGACTCGTAATACCAGCGGGCGTTAAAAAGCAGCGTTGGGACCCCTCAACGCTGCTTTTTAAGGCTAACGCAAGACTCGTAATCTAGGCGAAAGTTTGTTAAAATTTTTTTAAAAAAACAGAAATTTATCAGGTAACCATAAATTCTTTCTCTTACGGTGTGTCCGGTCCACGGCTTCATCCTTACTTGTGGGATATTCTCAATCCCTACAGGAAGTGGCAAAGAGAGCACACAGCAGAGCTGTCCATATAGCTCCCCTCAGGCTCCGCCCCCCAGTCATTCGACCGACGGTTAGGAGAAAAAGGAGAACCATAGGGTGCAGTGGTGACTGTAGTTTACAAAAATAATTTTAGACCTGACTAAATCGCCAGGGTGGGCCGTGGACCGGACACACCGTAAGAGAAAGAAATTTATCAGGTAAGCATAAATTCTGTTTTCTCTTACATTGGTGTGTCCGGTCCACGGCTTCATCCTTACTTATGGGAACCAATACCAAAGCTTTAGGACACGGATGAAGGGAGGGAAACAGTAAGGTAACCTAAACGGAAGGCACCACTGCTTGTAAAACCTTTCTCCCAAAAATAGCCTCCGAAGAAGCAAAAGTATAGAATTTGTAAAATTTGGCAAATGTATGCAGTGAAGACCAAGTCGCTGCCTTACAAATCTGTTCAACAGAAGCCTCGTTCTTGAAAGCCCATGTGGAAGCCATAGCTCTAGTGGAGTGAGCGGTAATTCGTTCAGGAAGCTGCCGTCCGGCAGTCTCATAAGCCAATCGGATGATGCTTTTCAGCCAGAAGGAAAGAGAGGTAGCAGTTGCTTTCTGACCTATCCTCTTACCAGAATAAACGACAAACAAAGATGATGTTTGTCTGAAATCTTTTGTTGCTTCTAAATAGAATTTTAAAGCACGAACCACATCTAGATTGTGTAACTGACGTTCCTTTTTAGAAACTGGATTAGGAAACAGAGAAGGAACAACTATTTCCTGGTTAATATTCTTATTGGAAACTACCTTTGGAAGAAAACCAGGCTTGGTACGCAAAACAACCTTATCTGTATGGAACACCAGATAGGGTGAGGTACACTGCAAAGCAGACAATTCAGAAACTCTTCGAGCAGAAGAAATAGCAACCAAAAACAAAACTTTCCAAGATAGTAACTTTATATCTACGGAATGTAGAGGTTCAAACGGAACCCCTTGAAGGACTGAAAGAACTAAATTTAGACTCCATGGAGGAGCCACAGGTCTGTAAACAGGTTTGATCCTAACTAAGGCCTGTACAAACGCCTGCACATCTGGCACAGCTGCCAGACGCTTATGTAACAGAATAGGCAGAGCAGATATCTGTCCTTTCAACGAACTAGCTGACAATCCTTTCTCCAATCCTTCTTGGAGGAAAGATAACAACCTTGGAATCCTAATCTTACTCCACGAGTAACCCTTGGATTCGCACCAACAAAGATATTTTCGCCATATCTTATGATAAATTTTCCTAGTGACAGGCTTTCTAGCCTGGATCAGAGTATCTATAACTGATTCAGAGAACCCACGCTTAGCTAGAATTAAGCGTTCAATCACCAAGCAGTCAGTTGCAGAGAAACTAGGTTTGGATGTTTGAATGGACCTTGGATTAGAAGGTCCTGCCTCAAAGGTAGCTTCCATGGTGGAGCCGATGACATATCCACCAAGTCTGCATACCAAGTCCTGCGAGGCCACGCAGGAGCTATCAGAATTACCGAAGCCTTCTCCTGTTTGATTCTGGCTACTAGCCGAAGGAGAAGAGGAAACGGTGGAAAGATATAAGCCAGATTGAATGACCAAGGCGTTACTAGAGCATCTATCAATGTCGTCTTGGGATCCCTGGACCTGGACCCGTAAAGGGGAACTTTTGAGTTCTGGCGGGATGCCATCAGGTCCAGTTCTATGTTGTCCAACTGAAATCTGATGAATTTGGCCTCCACCAGCTGAGGCCAGGCCTGGAGCGCATTGAATATCGCTCTCAATACTAAAATGTTTATCGGGAGAAGAGATTCCTCCCGAGACCATAGACCCTGAGCTTTCAGGGAGTTCCAGACTGCACAATGATCCACTCCGGTCTGCAGAAACTCATTCCCTGAGACAGGTGATCCTGAGACAACCACCAGAGGAGCGATTCTCTGGTTATCTGGTCCATTTGTATCTGGGGAGACAAATCTGCATAATCCCCATTCCACTGTTTGAGCATGCACAGTTGCAGTGGTCTCAAATGAATTCTGGCAAAGGGGACTGTGTCCATTGCCGCAACCATTAGACCGATTAACTCCATGCACCGAGCCACAGAAAGCTGAGGATTGGCATGAAGAACTCGACAGGAATTCGAAAGTTTTAACTTCCTGACCTCCGTCAGAAAGATTTTCATTTCTATCGAGTCTATTATTGTTCCCAGGAAGGGAACCCTTGTGACCGGGGACAGAGAACTTTTTTCTACGTTCACCTTACACCCGTGAGGGGTTTCCATGCAGGTTTGGACTGGGAAGCGTTAACCTCTTCCTTAGTGGCTGTAGAAGTAGAAGCGGGTCCGTTCCTGAAATTGTGAAAGGAACGAAAATTAGACTTATTTTTAGCCTTGAAAGGTCTATCTTGTGGAAGGGCATGGCCCTTTCCTCCAGTAATATCAGAAATAATCTCTTTCAACTCTGGCCCGAAAAGGGTCTTACCCTTGAAAGGAATATTAAGCAATTTTGTTTTGGACGACACATCCGCCGACCAAGATTTTAGCCAAAGCGCCCTGCGCGCCACGATTGCAAAACCAGAATTTTTCGCCGCTAATTTAGCTAACTGAAGAGCGGCATCTGTAATGAAAGAATTAGCCAACTTCAGGGCGTGAATTCTGTCCATAACCTCATCATAAGGGGTTTCCCTCTGTAGGGAGTTCTCTAGTTCCTCAAACCAAAAAGCCGCTGCAGTGGTTACAGGAATAATGTAAGAAATTGGTTGAAGAAGAAAACCTTGTTGAACAAATATTTTCTTAAGCAAACCTTCCAATTTTTTATCCATAGGATCTTTGAAAGCGCAACTGTCTTCTATTGGTATAGTGGTGCGCTTAGCTAGTGTTGAAACTGCCCCCTCCACCTTAGGGACCGTCTGCCACGCGTCCCTTCTGGGGTCAACAATGGGGAACATTTTCTTAAATATAGGGGGGGGGGGAACAAAAGGTACACCTGGTCTCTCCCACTCCCTGGTCACAATATCCACCACCCTCTTAGGTATCGGAAATGCATCAGTGTGTACCGGGACTTCTAAGAATTTGTCCATTTTACACAATTTTTCTGGGACCACCAAGGGGTCAAAATCATCTAGCGTAGCTAAAACCTCCTTAAGCAGGGCGCGGAGGTGCTATAGCTTAAATTTAAATGATATAGTATCTGGCTCTGCCTGCTGAGCAACTTTTCCTGAGTCAGAAATTTCTCCCTCAGACAGGCCCTCCCTCACCGCCAAGTCAGATTGATGTGAGGGCACTACAGATAAATTATCCGCTGCATCTGATTGCTCATTTTCTGTATTTAAAACTGAGCTATCGCGCTTTCTTGGAAATGCTGGCAGTTGGGATAAAAAAGCTGCGAGAGAATTATCCATGACTGCTGCTAATTGCTGCAAAGTAACAGGGATCGATGCGCTAGATGTGCTGGGCATCGCCTGCGTGGGCATAACTGGTGTTGACACAGAAGGGGAAGATAAAATACTCTCCTCGTTACCTTCAGCTAAACATACATCTTGGGCTACATTTTTAAGTGTCATTGTATGGTCCTTAAACTGCTTGGACGCTATAGCACACTTCAAACATAAATTCAATGGGGGTACCGCCATGGCTTTTAAACATATAGAACAAGCACTATCTGAAGGCTCAGACATGTTTGACAGACTTAGACAGCACTAAAATGCAATAAAAAATACTTTTGACAAAAACGTTACTGTGTCTTTAAATAATAAAAGTGCCCACTTTATTACCAAAACATCAAATAACCATCAAGGAAACATCTGATTTTAATGAAATTTTCACCACATTATCCTAATGCTTTGAAAAAAAATTGCACACAAATTTTCAGCTCAATTAACCCCTTAATGCCCAAACCGGAGCTAAAACATGAATTTGACCGGTTAAACACACTACAGTACTATGCCACAGCTTCTGCTGAGGCTTTTACAGTCCTTAGGGATTATTTGGAGTAGAAATAAGCCTGTCTGAAGTCCCTCTGAAGTCTCTGGACACCACACGTGAGGCTGCATGAACTGTCTTGTCAAAAACAACTGCGCAACTGAGGCGCGAAAATGAGGCCTCCTCCCTCTGCATTACAAAGTGCTGGGGCCTTTCTGAGGAGATTAGGAGTCTAATCAAATGCCAGGCGAATAAAAAAAAACATAAGCGTTTTTATAAGTCACAAAAACACCTAAACTATAAATAATTATGCTAAGAAGCAATCGATTAAGCCCAAAATAGTGTCAACCAGCAACTAAGCCCTTTATTTAAGCCATTATTTTATACATAGTCTAAGAAACATGGCTTACCTTCCCCTATGGGGATTACTGACAGTCGTCTAGCATTACTGGGTTTTGTTAGAAAAATGACTGATCATACCTGAAGCAGTTAAGAATGCAAACTGTTCCCCCCAACTGAAGTTCTCCTGTATTCAACAGTCCTGCGTGGGAACAGCAATGGATTTTAGTTACTGATGCTAAAATCATAGTCCTCTCAGCAGAAATCTTCATCACTTTCTGCTTCAGAGTAAATAGTACAAGCCAGCACTATTTTAAAATAACAAACTTTTGATAGAAGAAATAAAAACTACAAACTAACACCACAAACTCTTTACCATCCCCGTGGAGATGCTACTTGTTTAAAGCAGCAAAGAGAATGACAGGGGGGGCGGAGCCTGAGGGGAGCTATATGGACAGCTCTGCTGTGTGCTCTCTTTGCCACTTCCTGTAGGGATTGAGAATATCCCACAAGTAAGGATGAAGCCGTGGACCGGACACACTGTAAGAGAAATATATTATTATTATATTGCTATTTGATTGCATTTGGCAGTTAAATGGTGGCATGGAATATACCAAAATGGGCCTAGATCAATACCTTGGGTTGCATACTTAAAAAATATATATAGGTTTTATTTCTGTTTAAATGGAGTGATAGCAAAAGTGCTAAAAATTCTCTGGTATTTTGGTTAAGTTTTTTACTGAAAAGTCCTGGTGAAAGGGTTAAAAAAGCAGGGGGTAGAGCTAGATGGTCTTAAAGAGATAGTGATATGGTCAAGTAGTCTTAAAGGATATTTAGTTAAAGGATCGGGGGGGGGGGTATGGTAGTCTTGAAGGGGTATGTGTAGATAGTCTTAAAGGGGCAGGTAGTTTGCTTTATAGTCTTAAAGGGGTAGGGGTATACAGTTTTATCAAATCTATCCCCTAACTGATGTCCCTTTAAAAGGAGTAGAGTGTCTGCAAAGGTGTTGAGGGGGGTAGTTTTAAAGGGGTTGGGGGAATAGTCTTAAATGAGTTGGAAAGAGTCTTAAAAGGGTAAGAGAAGTCTTAAAGGGGAATGGGGTTGGGGGCAGGTGTTCTTAAGGTGGCAGAAGGATTAAGGAGACTGAAAGAATTAAAAGAGCAGGGGATCCGGTAGTATTAAAGAGCAAGGGTATAGGCTATATATCTTAAAGAGGAAGGGGGCCAGGTAATATAAAAGAGCAGGGGTTTAGGGTATTTAGTCTTAAAGAAGCAGGGGGTCAGGTAGTCTTGAAAGGACACGGTAGGAAATAGGTAGGGGAAGAAGTCTTAAAGATGCAGTGGAGATAAATCTTAAAGGGCAGGAGTAGGTGTATATAATATTCAAGGGACGGAGGGTCAGGTAGTCTTCAAAGGCAAGAGTAAAGGGGTAGTTTTATAGGGACAGGGACACCCTTAAAAGGTAGGGCGTATATAGACTAAAAGGGGCATGGGAAAAACAGAATTTATGCTTACCTGATAAATTACTTTCTCCAACGGTGTGTCCGGTCCACGGCGTCATCCTTACTTGTGGGATATTCTCTTCCCCAACAGGAAATGGCAAAGAGCCCAGCAAAGCTGGTCACATGATCCCTCCTAGGCTCCGCCTTCCCCAGTCATTCGACCGACGTAAAGGAGGAATATGCATAGGAGAAATCATATGAAACCGTGGTGACTGTAGTTAGAGAAAATAATTCATCAGACCTGATTAAAAAACCAGGGCGGGCCGTGGACCGGACACACCGTTGGAGAAAGTAATTTATCAGGTAAGCATAATTTCTGTTTTCTCCAACATAGGTGTGTCCGGTCCACGGCGTCATCCTTACTTGTGGGAACCAATACCAAAGCTTTAGGACACGGATGATGGGAGGGAGCAAATCAGGTCACCTAGATGGAAGGCACCACGGCTTGCAAAACCTTTCTCCCAAAAACAGCCTCCGAAGAAGCAAAAGTATCAAATTTGTAAAATTTGGTAAAAGTGTGCAGTGAAGACCAAGTCGCTGCCTTACATATCTGATCAACAGAAGCCTCGTTCTTGAAGGCCCATGTGGAAGCCACAGCCCTAGTGGAGTGAGCTGTGATTCTTTCAGGAGGCTGCCGTCCGGCAGTCTCATAAGCCAATCGGATGATGCTTTTAAGCCAAAAAGAGAGAGAGGTAGAAGTTGCTTTTTGACCTCTCCTTTTACCAGAATAAACAACAAACAAGGAAGATGTTTGTCTGAAATCCTTTGTAGCCTCTAAATAGAATTTTAGAGCACGAACTACATCCAAATTGTGCAACAAACGTTCCTTCTTTGAAACTGGATTCGGACACAAAGAAGGCACAACTATCTCCTGGTTAATATTTTTGTTAGAAACAACTTTCGGAAGAAAAACAGAATTTATGTTTACCTGATAAATTACTTTCTCCAACGGTGTGTCCGGTCCACGGCGTCATCCTTACTTGTGGGATATTCTCCTCCCCAACAGGAAATGGCAAAGAGCCCAGCAAAGCTGGACACATGATCCCTCCTAGGCTCCGCCTTCCCCAGTCATTCGACCGACGTAAAGGAGGAATATTTGCATAGGAGAAATCATATGATACCGTGGTGACTGTAGTTAAAGAAAATAAATTATCAGACCTGATTAAAAAACCAGGGCGGGCCGTGGACCGGACACACCGTTGGAGAAAGTAATTTATCAGGTAAACATAAATTCTGTTTTCTCCAACATAGGTGTGTCCGGTCCACGGCGTCATCCTTACTTGTGGGAACCAATACCAAAGCTTTAGGACACGGATGAAGGGAGGGAGCAAATCAGGTCACCTAAATGGAAGGCACCACGGCTTGCAAAACCTTTCTCCCAAAAATAGCCTCAGAAGAAGCAAAAGTATCAAACTTGTAAAATTTGGTAAAAGTGTGCAGTGAAGACCAAGTCGCTGCCTTACATATCTGATCAACAGAAGCCTCGTTCTTGAAGGCCCATGTGGAAGCCACAGCCCTAGTGGAATGAGCTGTGATTCTTTCAGGAGGCTGCCGTCCGGCAGTCTCATAAGCCAATCTGATGATGCTTTTAATCCAAAAAGAGAGAGAGGTAGAAGTTGCTTTTTGACCTCTCCTTTTACCAGAATAAACAACAAACAAGGAAGATGTTTGTCTAAAATCCTTTGTAGCATCTAAATAGAATTTTAGAGCGCGAACAACATCCAAATTGTGCAACAGACGTTCCTTCTTTGAAACTGGATTCGGACACAAAGAAGGCACGACTATCTCCTGGTTAATGTTTTTGTTAGAAACAACTTTCGGAAGAAAACCAGGTTTAGTACGTAAAACCACCTTATCTGCATGGAACACCAGATAAGGAGGAGAACACTGCAGAGCAGATAATTCTGAAACTCTTCTAGCAGAAGAAATTGCAACCAAAAACAAAACTTTCCAAGATAATAACTTAATATCAACGGAATGTAAGGGTTCAAACGGAACCCCCTGAAGAACTGAAAGAACTAAATTGAGACTCCAAGGAGGAGTCAAAGGTTTGTAAACAGGCTTGATTCTAACCAGAGCCTGAACAAAGGCTTGAACATCTGGCACAGCTGCCAGCTTTTTGTGAAGTAACACAGACAAGGCAGAAATCTGTCCCTTCAAGGAACTTGCAGATAATCCTTTCTCCAATCCTTCTTGAAGAAAGGATAGAATCTTAGGAATTTTTACCTTGTCCCAAGGGAATCCTTTAGATTCACACCAACAGATATATTTTTTCCATATTTTGTGGTAAATTTTTCTAGTTACAGGCTTTCTGGCCTGAACAAGAGTATCAATAACAGAATCTGAGAACCCTCGCTTTGATAAGATCAAGCGTTCAATCTCCAAGCAGTCAGTTGGAGTGAAACCAGATTCGGATGTTCGAACGGACCCTGAACAAGAAGGTCTCGTCTCAAAGGTAGCTTCCATGGTGGAGCCGATGACATATTCACCAGGTCTGCATACCAAGTCCTGCGTGGCCACGCAGGAGCTATCAAGATCACCGATGCCCTCTCCTGATTGATCCTGGCTACCAGCCTGGGGATGAGAGGAAACGGCGGGAATACATAAGCTAGTTTGAAGGTCCAAGGTGCTACTAGTGCATCTACTAGAGTCGCCTTGGGATCCCTGGATCTGGACCCGTAGCAAGGAACCTTGAAGTTCTGACGAGAGGCCATCAGATCCATGTCTGGAATGCCCCACAGTTGAGTAATGTGGGCAAAGATTTCCGGATGGAGTTCCCACTCCCCCGGATGTAATGTCTGACGACTCAGAAAATCCGCTTCCCAATTTTCCACTCCTGGGATGTGGATTGCAGACAAGTGGCAGGAGTGAGTCTCCGCCCATTGAATGATTTTGGTCACTTCTTCCATCGCCAGGGAACTCCTTGTTCCCCCCTGATGGTTGATGTACGCAACAGTCGTCATGTTGTCTGATTGAAACCGTATGAACTTGGCCTTTGCTAGCTGAGGCCAAGCCTTGAGAGCATTGAGTATCGCTCTCAGTTCCAGAATATTTATCGGTAGAAGAGATTCTTCCCGAGACCAAAGACCCTGAGCTTTCAGGGGTCCCCAGACCGCGCCCCAGCCCATCAGACTGGCGTCGGTCGTGACAATGACCCACTCTGGTCTGCGGAAGCTCATCCCCTGTGACAGATTGTCCAGGGACAGCCACCAACGGAGTGAATCTCTGGTCCTCTGATTTACTTGTATCGTCGGAGACAAGTCTGTATAGTCCCCATTCCACTGACTGAGCATGCACAGTTGTAATGGTCTTAGATGAATGCGCGCAAAAGGAACTATGTCCATTGCCGCTACCATCAAACCTATTACTTCCATGCACTGCGCTATGGAAGGAAGAGGAACGGAATGAAGTATTTGACAAGAGTTTAGAAGTTTTGTTTTTCTGGCCTCTGTCAGAAAAATCCTCATTTCTAAGGAGTCTATTATTGTTCCCAAGAAGGGAACCCTCGTTGACGGAGATAGAGAACTCTTTTCTACGTTCACTTTCCATCCGTGAGATCTGAGAAAGGCCAGGACAATGTCCGTGTGAGCCTTTGCTAGAGGAAGGGACGACGCTTGAATCAGAATGTCGTCCAAGTAAGGTACTACTGCAATGCCCCTTGGTCTTAGCACCGCTAGAAGGGACCCTAGTACCTTTGTGAAAATCCTTGGAGCAGTGGCTAATCCGAACGGAAGTGCCACGAACTGGTAATGCTTGTCCAGGAATGCGAACCTTAGGAACCGATGATGTTCCCTGTGGATAGGAATATGTAGATACGCATCCTTTAAATCCACCGTGGTCATGAATTGACCTTCCTGGATGGAAGGAAGAATTGTTCGAATGGTTTCCATTTTGAACGATGGAACCTTGAGAAACTTGTTTAGGATCTTGAGATCTAAGATTGGTCTGAACGTTCCCTCTTTTTTGGGAACTACGAACAGATTGGAGTAGAACCCCATCCCTTGTTCTCCTAATGGAACAGGATGAATCACTCCCATTTTTAACAGGTCTTCTACACAATGTAAGAATGCCTGTTTTTTTATGTGGTCTGAAGACAATTGAGACCTGTGGAACCTCCCCCTTGGGGGAAGCCCTTTGAATTCCAGAAGATAACCTTGGGAGACTATTTCTAGCGCCCAAGGATCCAGAACATCTCTTGCCCAAGCCTGAGCGAAGAGAGAGAGTCTGCCCCCCACCAGATCCGGTCCCGGATCGGGGGCCAACATCTCATGCTGTCTTGGTAGCAGTGGCAGGTTTCTTGGCCTGCTTTCCCTTGTTCCAGCCTTGCATTGGTCTCCAGGCTGGCTTGGCTTGAGAAGTATTACCCTCTTGCTTAGAGGACGTAGCACTTGGGGCTGGTCCGTTTCTACGAAAGGGACGAAAATTAGGTTTATTTTTGGCCTTGAAAGACCTATCCTGAGGAAGGGAGTGGCCCTTGCCCCCAGTGATATCAGAGATAATCTCTTTCAAGTCAGGGCCAAACAGCGTTTTCCCCTTGAAAGGAATGTTAAGCAATTTGTTCTTGGAAGACGCATCCGCTGACCAAGATTTTAACCAAAGCGCTCTGCGCGCCACAATAGCAAACCCAGAATTTTTCGCCGCTAACCTAGCCAATTGCAAAGTGGCGTCTAGGGTGAAAGAATTAGCCAATTTGAGAGCACGGATTCTGTCCATAATCTCCTCATAAGAAGGAGAATTACTAGTGATCGCCTTTTCTAGCTCATCGAACCAGAAACACGCGGCTGTAGTGACAGGGACAATGCATGAAATTGGTTGTAGAAGGTAACCTTGCTGAACAAACATCTTTTTAAGCAAACCTAATTTTTTATCCATAGGATCTTTGAAAGCACAACTATCTTCTATGGGTATAGTGGTGCGTTTGTTTAGAGTAGAAACCGTCCCCTCGACCTTGGGGACTGTCTGCCATAAGTCCTTTCTGGGGTCGACCATAGGAAACAATTTTTTAAATATGGGAGGAGGGACGAAAGGTATACCGGGCCTTTCCCATTCTTTATTTACAATGTCCGCCACCCGCTTGGGTATAGGAAAAACTTCGGGGGGCCCCGGGACCTCTAGGAACTTGTCCATTTTACATAGTTTCTCTGGGATGACCAAATTCTCACAATCATCCAGAGTGGATAACACCTCCTTAAGCAGAGCGCGGAGATGTTCCAACTTAAATTGAAATGTAATCACATCAGGTTCAGCTTGTTGAGAAATTTTCCCTGAATCTGAAATTTCTCCCTCAGACAAAACCTCCCTGGCCCCCTCAGACTGGTGTAGGGGCCCTTCAGAAACAATATCATCAGCGTCCTCATGCTCTTCAGTATTTTCTAAAACAGAGCAGTCGCGCTTTCGCTGATAAGTGGGCATTTTGGCTAAAATGTTTTTGATAGAATTATCCATTACAGCCGTTAATTGTTGCATAGTAAGGAGTATTGGCTCGCTAGATGTACTAGGGGCGTCTTGTGTGGGCAAGACAGGTGTAGACGAAGGAGGGGATGATGCAGTACCATGCTTACTCCCCTCACTTGAGGAATCATCTTGGGCATCATTTTCTCTAAATTTTGTGTCACATAAATCACATCTATTTAAATGAGAAGGGACCTTGGCTTCCCCACATTCAGAACACAGTCTATCTGGCAGTTCAGACATGTTAAACAGGCATAAACTTGATAACAAAGTACAAAAAACGTTTTAAAATAAAACCGTTACTGTTACTTTAAATTTTAAACTGAACACACTTTATTACTGCAATTGCGAAAAAGTATGAAGGAATTGTTCAAAATTCACCAAAATTTCACCACAGTGTCTTAAAGCCTTAAAAGTATTGCACACCAAATTTGGAAACTTTAACCCTTAAAATAACGGAACCGGAGCCGTTTTTATATTTAACCCCTTTACAGTCCCTGGTATCTGCTTTGCTGAGACCCAACCAAGCCCAAAGGGGAATACGATACCAAATGACGCCTTCAGAAAGTCTTTTCTATGTATCAGAGCTCCTCACACATGCATCTGCATGTCATGCTTCTCAAAAACAAGTGCGCAATACAGGCGCGAAAATGAGACTCTGCCTATGATTAGGGAAAGCCCCTAGAGAATATGGTGTCCAATACAGTGCCTGCCGGTTATTTTACAAAATTCCCAAGATTAAAATAATTCCTCAAGGCTATGGAGTATAAAATATGTTTATATATAAATCGATTTAGCCCAGAAAATGTCTACAGTCTTAAAAAGCCCTTGTGAAGCCCTTATTTACTGTCTGTAATAAAATGGCTTACCGGATCCCATAGGGAAAATGACAGCTTCCAGCATTACATCGTCTTGTTAGAATGTGTCATACCTCAAGCAGCAAAAGTCTGCTCACTGTTCCCCCAACTGAAGTTAATTCCTCTCAACAGTCCTGTGTGGAACAGCCATCGATTTTAGTAACGGTTGCTAAAATCATTTTCCTCTTACAAACAGAAATCTTCATCTCTTTTCTGTTTCAGAGTAAATAGTACATACCAGCACTATTTTAAAATAACAAACTCTTGATTGAATAATAAAAACTACAGTTAAACACTAAAAAAACTCTAAGCCATCTCCGTGGAGATGTTGCCTGTACAACAGCAAAGAGAATGACTGGGGAAGGCGGAGCCTAGGAGGGATCATGTGACCAGCTTTGCTGGGCTCTTTGCCATTTCCTGTTGGGGAGGAGAATATCCCACAAGTAAGGATGACGCCGTGGACCGGACACACCTATGTTGGAGAAACCAGGTTTAGTACGCAAAACTACCTTATCTGCATGGAACACCAGATAAGGAGGAGAACACTGCAGAGCAGATAACTCTGAAACTCTTCTAGCAGAAGAAATTGCAACCAAAAACAAAACTTTCCAAGATAATAACTTAATATCTACGGAATGTAAAGGTTCAAACGGAACCCCTTGAAGAACTGAAAGAACTAAATTGAGACTCCAAGGAGGAGTCAAAGGTTTGTAAACAGGCTTGATTCTAACCAGAGCCTGAACAAAAGCTTGAACATCTGGCACAGCCGCCAGCTTTTTGTGAAGTAAAACAGATAAAGCAGAAATCTGTCCCTTCAAAGAACTTGCAGATAATCCTTTCTCCAAACCCTCTTGTAGAAAGGATAGAATCTTAGGAATTTTTATCTTGTTCCATGGGAATCCTTTAGATTCACACCAACAGATATATTTTTTCCATATTTTATGGTAAATTTTTCTAGTTACAGGCTTTCTAGCCTGAATAAGAGTATCAATGACAGAATCTGAGAACCCACGCTTTGATAAAATCAAGCGTTCAATCTCCAAGCAGTCAGTTGGAGTGAGGCCAGATTCGGATGTTCGAACGGACCTTGAACAAGAAGGTCCCGTCTCAAAGGTAGCTTCCATGGTGGAGCCGATGACATATTCACCAGGTCTGCATACCAAGTTCTGCGTGGCCACGCAGGAGCTATCAAGATCACCGAAGCCCTCTCCTGATTGATCCTGGCTACCAGCCTGGGAATGAGAGGAAACGGTGGGAATACATAAGCTAGGTTGAAGGTCCAGGGCGCTACTAGTGCATCTACTAGAGTCGCCTTGGGATCCCTGGATCTGGACCCGTAGCAAGGAACCTTGAAGTTCTGACGAGACGCCATCAGATCCATGTCTGGAATGCCCCATAATTGAGTTATTTGGGCAAAGATTTCCGGATGGAGTTCCCACTCCCCCGGATGAAATGTCTGACGACTCAGAAAATCCGCTTCCCAATTTTCCACTCCTGGAATGTGGATTGCAGACAAGTGGCAGGAGTGAATCTCTGCCCATTGAATTACTTTGGTCACTTCTTCCATCGCCAGGGAACTCCTTGTTCCCCCCTGATGGTTGATATATGCAACAGTCGTCATGTTGTCTGATTGAAACCTTATGAATTTGGCCTTTGCTAGTTGAGGCCAAGCCTTGAGAGCATTGAATATCGCTCTCAGTTCCAGAATGTTTATCGGGAGAAGAGATTCTTCCCGAGACCATAGACCCTGAGCTTTCAGGGGTTCCCAGACCGCGCCCCAGCCCACCAGACTGGCGTCGGTCGTGACAATGACCCACTCTGGTCTGCGGAAGCTCATCCCTTGTGACAGGTTGTCCAGGGTCAGCCACCAGCGGAGTGAATCTCTGGTCCTCTGATCCACTTGGATCGTCGGAGACAAGTCTGTATAATCCCCATTCCACTGTCTGAGCATGCACAGTTGTAATGGTCTTAGATGAATTCGCGCAAAAGGAACTATGTCCATTGCCGCAACCATCAAACCTATTACTTCCATGCACTGCGCTATGGAAGGAAGAAGAACAGAATGAAGTACTTGACAAGAGCTTAGAAGTTTTGATTTTCTGGCCTCTGTCAGAAAAATCTTCATTTCTAAGGAGTCTATTATTGTTCCCAAGAAGGGAACTCTTGTTGACGGGAATAGAGAACTTTTTTCTACGTTCACTTTCCACCCGTGAGATCTGAGAAAGGCTAGGACAATGTCCGTATGAGCCTTTGCTTGTGGCAGAGACGACGCTTGAATCAGTATGTCGTCCAAGTAAGGTACTACTGCAATGCCCCTTGGCCTTAGCACCGCTAGAAGGGACCCTAGTACCTTTGTGAAAATTCTTGGAGCAGTGGCTAATCCGAATGGAAGTGCCACAAACTGGTAATGCTTGTCCAGAAAGGCGAACCTTAGGAACCGATGATGTTCCTTGTGGATAGGAATATGTAGATACGCATCCTTTAAATCCACCGTGGTCATGAATTGACCCTCCTGGATGGTAGGAAGAATTGTCCGAATGGTTTCCATTTTGAACGATGGAACCCTGAGAAATTTGTTTAGGATCTTGAGATCCAAAATTGGCCTGAATGTTCCCTCTTTTTTGGGAACTATGAACAGGTTGGAGTAAAACCCCATCCCTTGTTCTCCTAATGGAACAGGATGAATCACTCCCATTTGTAACAGGTCTTCTACACAATGTAAGAATGCCTGTCTTTTTATTTGGTCTGAAGACAATTGAGACCTGTGGAACCTTCCCCTTGGGGGTAGTTCCTTGAATTCCAGGAGATAACCTTGAGAAACTATTTCTAGCGCCCAAGGATCCTGAACATCTCTTGCCCAAGCCTGAGCGAAGAGAGAGAGTCTGCCCCCCACCAGATCCGGTCCCGGATCGGGGGCCAACATCTCATGCTGTCTTAGTAGCGGTAGCAGGCTTCTTGGCCTGCTTACCTTTGTTCCAGCCTTGCATCGGTCTCCAGGCTGGCTTGGTTTGAGAAGAATTACCCTCTTGCTTAGAGGAATTTGAGGCTGGTCCGTTTCTGCGAAAGGGACGAAAATTTGTTTTATTTTTAGCCTTAAAAGACCTATCCTGAGGAAGGGCGTGGCCCTTTCCCCCAGTGATGTCTGAAATAATCTCTTTCAAGTCAGGGCCAAACAGCGTTTTCCCCTTGAAAGGGATGTTAAGCAATTTGTTCTTGGAGGACACATCCGCTGACCAAGACTTTAGCCAAAGCGCTCTGCGCGCCACAATAGCAAAACCTGAATTTTTCGCCGCTAATCTAGCTAATTGCAAAGTGGCGTCTAAGGTAAAAGAGTTAGCCAATTTAAGTGCTTGAACTCTGTCCATAACCTCCTCATAAGAAGATGCTTTATTGAGCGACTTTTCTAGTTCTTCGAACCAGAAACACGCTGCTGTAGTGACAGGAACAATGCATGAAATTGGTTGTAGAAGGTAACCTTGCTGAACAAACATCTTTTTAAGCAAACCCTCTAATTTTTTATCCATAGGATCTTTGAAAGCACAACTATCTTCTATAGGGATAGTGGTGCGTTTGTTTAGAGTAGAAACCGCCCCCTCGACCTTGGGGACTGTCTGCCATAAGTCCTTCCTGGGGTCGACCATAGGAAATAATTTCTTAAATATAGGGGGAGGGACAAAAGGTATGCCGGGCCTTTCCCATTCTTTATTTACAATGTCCGCCACCCGCTTGGGTATAGGAAAAGCTTCGGGGGGCACTGGGACCTCTAGGAACTTGTCCATCTTACATAATTTCTCTGGAATGACCAAATTGTCACAATCATCCAGAGTAGATAACACCTCCTTAAGCAGAGCGCGGAGATGTTCCAATTTAAATTTGAATGTAATAACGTCAGGTTCAGCTTGTTGAGAAATTTTTCCTGAATCTGAAATTTCTCCCTCAGACAAAACCTCCCTGGCCCCTTCAGACTGGTGTAAGGGCATGTCAGAACCATTATCATCAGCGTCCTCATGCTCTTCAGTATCTAAAACAGAGCAGTCGCGCTTTCGCTGATAAGTGGGCATTTTGGCTAAAATGTTTTTAATAGAATTATCCATTACAGCCGTTAATTGTTGCATAGTAAGGAGGATTGGCGCACTAGATGAACTAGGGACCTCCTGAGTGGGCAAGACTGGTGTAGACATAGAAGGAGATGATGCAGTACCATGCTTACTCCCCTCACTTAAGGAATCATTTTGGGCAACATTATTATCAGTGGCATCATTGTCCCTACTTTGTTTGTCACATTCATCACATATATTTAAATGGAGAGGAACCTTGGCTTCCGAACATACAGAACATCGTCTATCTGATGGTGCAGACATGTTAATAGGCATAAACTTGATAACAAAGCACAAAAAACGTTTTAAAATAAAACCGTTACTGTCACTTTAAATTTTAAACAGAACACACTTTATTACTGAATATGTGAAAAAGTATGAAGGAATTGTTCAAAATTCACCAAAATTTCACCACAGTGTCTTAAAGCCTTAAAAGTATTGCACACCAAATTTGAAAGCTTTAACTCTTAAAATAACGGAACCGGAGCCGTTTTTACATTTAACCCCTATACAGTCCCTGGTATCTGCTTTGCTGAGACCCAACCAAGCCCAGAGGGGAATACGATACCAAATGACGCCTTCAATAAGCTTTTTCAGTGGATCTGAGCTCCTCACACATGCATCTGCATGCCTTGCTTCTCAAAAACAACTGCGCATTAGTGGCGCGAAAATGAGGCTCTGCCTATGACTAGAAAAGGCCCCCAGTGAAAAAGGTGTCCAATACAGTGCCTGACGTTTTTTTAACATAATTCCCAAGATTAAAATAACTCTTCAAAGTTATAAACCATTAAATATGCTTATAAAGTAATTGTTTTAGCCCAGAAAAATGTCTACCAGTCTTTAAAGCCCTTGTGAAGCCCTTTATTCTTATATTTAAAACTAAGAAAATGGCTTACCGGATCCCATAGGGAAAATGACAGCTTCCAGCATTACCAAGTCTTGTTAGAAATGTGTCATATCTCAAGCAGCAAAGTCTGCCCACTGTTTCCCCCAACTGAAGATACTTCATCTCAACAGTCCTGTGTGGAAACAGCCATCGATTTTAGTAACGGTTGCTAAAATCATCTTCCTCATACAAACAGAAATCTTCATCTCTTTTCTGTTTCAGAGTAAATAGTACATACCAGCACTATTTTAAAATAAACTCTTGATTGAAGAATAAAACTACATTTAAACACCAAAAAACTCTAAGCCATCTCCGTGGAGATGTTGCCTGTGCAACGGCAAAGAGAATGACTGGGGAAGGCGGAGCCTAGGAGGGATCATGTGACCAGCTTTGCTGGGCTCTTTGCCATTTCCTGTTGGGGAAGAGAATATCCCACAAGTAAGGATGACGCCGTGGACCGGACACACCTATGTTGGAGAAAACATAATTTATGCTTACCTGATAAATTTATTTCCCTTGTAGTGTGTTCAGTCCACGGGTCATCCATTACTTATGGGATATATTCTCCTTCCCAACAGGAAGTTGCAAGAGGATCACCCAAGCAGAGCTGCTATATAGCTCCTCCCCTCACATGTCATATCCAGTCATTCGACCGAAACAAGACGAGAAAGGAGAAACTATAGGGTGCAGTGGTGACTGGAGTTATAATTTAAAATTTAGAACCTGCCTCAAAAAGACAGGGCGGGCCGTGGACTGAACACACTACAAGGGAAATAAATTTATCAGGTAAGCATAAATTATGTTTTCTCTTGTTAAGTGTGTTCAGTCCACGGGTCATCCATTACTTATGGGATACCAATACCAAAGCTAAAGTACACGGATGATGGGAGGGACAAGGCAGGAACATTAAACAGAAGGAACCACTGCCTGTAGAACCTTTCTCCCAAAAACAGCCTCCGAAGAAGCAAAAGTGTCAAATTTGTAAAATTTGGAAAAAGTATGAAGTGAAGACCAAGTTGCAGCCTTGCAAATCTGTTCAACAGAGGCCTCATTCTTAAAGGCCCAGGTGGAAGCCACAGCTCTAGTGGAATGAGCTGTAATTTTTTTCAGGAGGCTGCTGTCCAGCAGTCTCGTAGGCTAAGCGTATTATGCTACGAAGCAAAAAGAGAGAGAGGTAGCCGAAGCCTTTTGATCTCTCCTCTGTCCAGAGTAAACGACAAACAGAGAAGAAGTTTGTCGAAAATCTTTAGTTGCCTGTAAAAAGAACTTCAGGGCACGGACCACGTCTAGATTATGCAAAAGACGTTCCTTCTTTGAAGAAGGATTAGGGCATAATGATGGAACAACAATCTCTTGATTGATATTCCTGTTAGAAACAACCTTAGGTAAAAACCCAGGTTTAGTACGCAGGACTACCTTGTCTGAATGAAAGATCAGATAAGGAGAATCACAATGTAAGGCAGATAACTCAGAGACTCTTCGAGCCGAGGAAATAGCCATCAAAAACAGAACTTTCCAAGATAAAAGCTTAATATCAATGGAATGAAGGGGTTCAAACGGAACACCCTGAAGAACTTTAAGAACCAAGTTTAAGCTCCACGGAGGAGCAACAGTTTTAAACACAGGCTTAATCCTAGCCAAAGCCTGACAAAAAGCCTGGACGTCTGGATTCTCTGCCAGACGCTTGTGTAAAAGAATAGACAGAGCAGAAATCTGTCCCTTTAGTGAACTAGCGGATAAGCCCTTTTCTAAACCCTCTTGTAGAAAAGACAATATCCTAGGAATCCTAACCTTACTCCATGAGTAACTCTTGGATTCACACCAATATAAATATTTACGCCATATCTTGTGGTAAATTTTTCTGGTAACAGGTTTCCGAGCCTGTATTAATGTATCAATAACCGAATCCGAAAACCCACGCTTTGATAGAATCAAGCGTTCAATTTCCAAGCAGTCAGCCTCAGAGAAATTAGGTTTGGATGGTTGAAAGGACCCTGAATTAGAAGGTCCTGCCTCAGGGGTAGAGACCATGGTGGACAGGACGACATGTCCACTAGGTCTGCATACCAGGTCCTGCGTGGCCACGCAGGCGCTATCAGAATCACAGATGCTCTCTCCTGTTTGATCCTGGCAATCAGTCGAGGTAGCAACGGAAAAGGTGGAAACACATAAGCTATGTTAAAAACCCAAGGGGCTGCTAGTGCATCTACCAGCACCGCACCCGGGTCCCTGGACCTGGATCCGTAACAAGGAAGCTTGGCGTTCTGGCGAGATGCCATGAGATCCAGATCCGGTTTGCCCCAACGACGAATCAGTTGAGCAAATAAATCCGGGTGGAGTTCCCACTCCCCCGGATGAAAGGTCTGGCGACTTAGAAAATCCGCCTCCCAGTTCTCCACGCCTGGGATGTAGATCGCTGACAGGTGGCAAGAGTGAGACTCTGCCCAGCGAATTATCTTCGAGACTTGCAACATCGCTAGGGAACTCCTGGTTCCCCCTTGATGATTGATGTAAGCCACAGTCGTGATGTTGTCCGACTGAAATCTGATGAACCTCAGTGTTGCTAACTGAGGCCAAGCTAGAAGAGCATTGAATATTGCTCTTAATTCTAGAATGTTTATCGGGAGGAGTCTCTCCTCCTGAGTCCACAATCCCTGAGCCTTCAGGGAGTTCCAGACTGCTCCCCAGCCTAGTAGGCTGGCATCTGTTGTTACAATCGTCCAATCTGGTCTGCAAAAAGTCATTCCTTTGGACAGATGAACCCGTGACAACCACCAGAGAAGAGAATCTCTGGTCTCCTGGTCCAGGTTTAGCAAAGGGGACAGATCTGAGTAATCCCCGTTCCATTGACTTAGCATGCATAGTTGCAGCGGTCTGAGATGTAGGCGCGCAAATGGCACTATGTCCATTGCCGCGACCATTAAGCCGATTACTTCCAAGCACTGAGCTACTGATGGGCTTGGAATGGAGTGAAGTACACGGCAAGCATTGAGAATCTTTGATAACCTGGACTCCGTCAGGTAAATCTTCATCTCTACAGAATCTATAAGAGTCCCTAGAAAAGGGACCCTTGTGAGTGGTAACAGAGAACTCTTTTCCACGTTCACTTTCCACCCATGCGACCTCAGAAATGCTAGAACTATCTCTGTATGAGACTTTGCATTTTGAAAACTTGACGCTTGTATGAGAATGTTGTCTAGGTACGGAGCCACCTCTATGCATCGCGGTCTTAGTACCGCCAGAAGTGAGCCCAGAACCTTTGTAAAAATTCTCGGGGCCGTAGCTAACCCGAAGGGAAGAGCTACAAACTGGTAATGCTTGTCTAGAAAGGCAAACCTTAGGTACCGATAATGATCTTTGTGAATCGGTATGTGAAGGTAGGCATCCTTTAAGTCCACTGTGGTCATATATTGACCCTCTTGGATCATGGGTAGGATGGTCCGAATGGTTTCCATCTTGAACGATGGAACCCTTAGGAATTTGTTTAAGATTTTTAAGTCTAAGATTGGTCTGAAGGTTCCCTCTTTCTTGGGAACCACAAACAGATTTGAATAAAACCCTTGCCCCTGTTCCGTTCGCGGAACTGGGTGGATCACTCCCATCACTAAGAGGTCTTGTACACATTGTAGAAATGCCTCTTTCTTTACTAGGTTTGTTGATAACCTTGACAGATGAAACCTCCCTTGTGGAGGAGAAGTTTTGAAATCCAGAAGGTATCCCTGAGATATAATCTCCAACGTCCAGGGATCTTGTACATCTCTTGCCCAAGCCTGGGCGAAGAGAGAAAGTCTGCCCCCCACTAGATCCGTCTCCGGAAAGGGGGCCCTGTCTTCATGCTGTCTTAGGGGCGGAAGTAGGCTTTCTGGCCTGCTTGCCCTTGTTCCATGACTGGTTGCCTTTCCAACCCTGTCTGTAACGAGCAGTAGCTCCTTCCTGTTTTGGAGCGGAGGAAGTTGATGCTGCTCCTGCCTTGAAATTACGAAAGGCACGAAAATTAGACTGTTTGGCCTTTGATTTGGCCCTGTCCTGAGGAAAGGTGTGGCCCTTACCTCCAGTAATGTCATCAATAATTTCCTTCAAGCCGGGCCCGAATAAGGTCTGCCCTTTGAAAGGAATGTTTAGTAGTTTAGACTTAGAAGTTACATCTGCTGACCAGGATTTAAGCCATAGCGCTCTGCGCCCCTGTATGGCGAATCCGGAATTCTTAGCTGTAAGTTTGGTTAAATGCACTATGGCATCTGAAACAAACGCATTAGCCAGCTTAAGGGTTCTAATCTTGCTCAAAGATTCATCCAATGGTGCTGTGCGAATCGCCTCTTCCAGAGACTCAAACCAGAATGCCGCTGCAGCAGTGACAGGCGCAATGCATGCAAGAGGCTGTAATATAAAACCTTGTTGAACAAACATTTTCTTAAGGTAACCCTCTAATTTTTTATCCATTGGATCTGAGAAAGCACAGCTATCCTCCACCGGGATAGTGGTACGCTTGGCTAAAGTAGAAACTGCTCCCTCCACCTTAGGGACCGTCTGCCATAAGTCTCGTGTGGTGGCATCTATAGGGAACATTTTTCTAAATATCGAAGGAGGGGAAAAGGGCACACCGGGTCTATCCCACTCCTTGCTAATAATCTCTGTAAGCCTCTTTGGTATAGGAAAAACGTCAGTACACACCGGTACCGCGTAGTATTTATCCAGCCTACATAATTTCTCTGGGATTGCCACCGTGTCACAATCATTCAGAGCCGCTAACACCTCCCCTAGTAACACGCGGAGGTTCTCAAGCTTAAATTTAAAATTTGAAATTTCTGAATCCGGTCTCCCCGAATCAGAACCGTCACCCACAGAATGAAGCTCTCCGTCCTCATGTTCTGCAAATTGTGACGCAGTATCAGACATGGCTCTCGTGTCATCGGCGCGCTCTGTCCTTAACCCAGAGCTGTCGCGCTTGCCTCTTAACTCGGGCATATTGTATAATACTTCTTTCATAACATTAGCCATATCATGTAAAGTGATTTGTAAGGGCCTAGATGTACTTGGCGCCTCAATCTTACGCACCTCCCGAGCGGGAGACGAAGGTACTGACACGTGAGGAGAGTTAGACGGCATAACTTCCCCCTCGTTGTCTGGTGATAATTTCTTTATCGGTACAGATTGACTTTTATTCAAAGTAATATCAATACAATTGGTACACATATTTCTATTGGGCTCCACATCGGCTTTTAAACATAATGAACAAGCAGATTCCTCTGTATCAGACATGTTTAAACAGACTAGCAATGAAGCTAGCAAGCTTGGAAATTACTTCAATAAGTTTACAAGCAATATAAAAAACGCTGCAGCGCTTATTTTAAAAAACACAATTGAAGAACAAAGAACTAGTTCAGTTATAGTCAACAATTCTTTAAATGTATTAATTAGCAGAGGATTGCACCCACAAGCAAACAGATGATTAACCCCTCAATACCCAAAAACGGATAATCAATTTATGATTTAACGCTTTTATCACAGTCAAACACACTGTCACAGGTCTGCTGTGACTGATTACCTCCCTCAAAAACGAATTTTGAAGATCCCTGAGCTCTCTGGAGACGTCCTGGATCAAAGAGGAAGAAGCAGGAAGACTGTGCTAGAATTTTAACTGCGCAACAAGGCGCTAAAAAAAGGTCCCTCCCACTCCTATTACAACAGTGGGAGACCTGATATAACGGTTTCTATGCAGAAATATACGTTAGCCGTGTGGAAAAAAAAAAAAATCATGCCCACAAAGATTTATCACCAAAGTACCTCACAAAACGATTAACATGCCAGTAAACGTTTTAAAAAACAACATTTCAGATGCTGTGTAAAGTTATTACTAAGCCTGCTACCAGTCGCCTCTACTGCAGTTAAGGCTCACACATTATATCAGTATTAACAGTATTTTTTCAGTCAAATTCTAGTCCCTAGAAAATAACTCTATTGTGCATACATTTATCAGCCTGATACCAGTCACTACTACTGCATTTAAGGCTGTACTTACATCATATGGGTAACAGCAGTGTTTTCTTAGTCAATTCCATTCCCAGAAAATATTGTACTGCACATACCTCATTTGCGGGAGACCCCGCATGCTATTCCCATTTTCTGAAGTTATCCCACTCCTCAGAATGTCGAGAACAGCCAGTGGATCTTAGTTACGCCTGCTAAGATCATAGAAAACGCAGGCAGTTTCTTCTTCCAAATACTGCCTGAGATAGAGAAACAGCACACTCTGGTGCCATTTAAAATAACAAACTTTTGATTGAAGAATAATTAAGTAAAAACTCCAGCTCCTCTCGCGACCTCCTTCTTTGTTGAGGGTTGCAAGAGAATGACTGGATATGACATGTGAGGGGAGGAGCTATATAGCAGCTCTGCTTGGGTGATCCTCTTGCAACTTCCTGTTGGGAAGGAGAATATATCCCATAAGTAATGGATGACCCGTGGACTGAACACACTTAACAAGAGAAATATTCTTAAAAAGGTAATGGCAAATAGTCTTAAAGTTGAAGGAGGAGGTAGTCTTAAAGAGGCAGGCTGAAAGTTTTAAAGAGGGAAGGGATTAGGCAGTCTTCAAGGAGGGATAGTTTTTAAGGGGAAGATATTTTTTTATTTATAGCCCCTGATACCAGTCACACACAAAAATAATTTTAATCCCTCTTAATACCAGTGACACAGACAATAATTTTAAATCCACCTCTTAATTACTCCCCCTTTAAGACTATATAACTATATAACCCCTATCCCTTTAAAATGATTAACCTCCCTATTCCTTGCTCAATTAATACTTGTTACCCCCTGCCCTTTTAAGATTGTTTACCCCTACCTCCTATCCCTTTTAAGACTATTAACCCCTTTACCTTTAAGACTACCAGATTATCTGCCCCTTTAAGAAAGCCCAACCCCTTAATCAACTTCCCAATTAAGTGTACCTGACTTCCTCTCCATTTAAAACCATCTCTCCCTAACCCCTGCCCCCTTAGGACTATCTACTTTGCCCCATTTATACTATCTACTACCTAATGCCTGCCGCTTTTGGACTATAAATCCCCTAACCTTTTAGACTACCCACCCCCTGCCCTTTTAAGACTAATTTAGGATTAAAAACAACATTATCAAAAATTACTATTTTTCCCCACAATCTTCTCTGCCTGTGTGTTTGTTTTTTGTGCTCTAAAATGCAAATAACAGTCTATATTTATTTAAAACAATTACTATTACCTTTCTGATTACAGTACTGTAATATCTTTCTGATGGTACTATGTATACAAAACTATCCTTAGGTTACAAGTATAAGCTGTATTATGACATGTAAATATTGCCTAAATAACATAAGATATTGTTGTTTACACTTGGTTCCGTCCCTTCTCCAAATAGTCCCATTTTACAGATGCAAATATTCTAAAACAAAAACTGTTCCAAAATCCCAACCTTTTCTGGACCCAAGCAGTTTGGATAAAGGGTTTTCTACCTATAATTATATGTAGATCAAAAGACAACAACAAAGCTACGCACCCTGCTCCCCGACGAATCACTCAGTGGCAAATGTAAAAGCAAACAAATCCATTTATTGCAGAAAAACAAAGGCACATTATACAGGCAAAAATAGGTCAAACATGTTTTGTATGTGAATACTGTACTTCCTCAATGACCCTTAGTATAGCAACTATCTGACACTCAATAAATAACGAAGGGCAGCCCTCCTACTCAATATGTACATTTTCTAAGCATAGCGTATATGTTTTTTTTTGTTTTATGATTGAATTAATGAGGTCATTTGTAAATTTACTTGGCCACTCAAGTTTATTTTTACAAAATTATCATCAACTTGGGGACATACCCTCAAAAGTTTCCAAACCCTTGATCGCCAGTTTATCAGAGAAAAATAACTAGGCTTGAGAGAAAAAGAAAACTCAGTTTTAAATATAGGCAACAACTTAATGATATATCTTGTTGAATTTATCCTATATATTATTACAGGTTTTTCAATTTGTTTAAATGAACAACTCACTCTATGGGGTTCTATATACCAGTTAGTCTTAGAATTTTTTTTACTTTCATGCTTAATCATTGACTGGTAAAATGTTTATCAGGAATAGTGACACACACAAAGACATAGATGCACACACAGAGAGGCATATACACAGGCGCACACACACACACAAGCACATACAAAGACGTACACACGTGCAAAAAGACAAGAACACACAGACATGCACATACACGCACACACACACACACAGAAAGGAGAAGCACACACAGACAAGCATATACACACACAAAGAGAAGCACACACAGACAAGAACATACACACACAGAAAGAGAAGCACACACAGACATGCACATACACACACACACACACACACACACAGAAAGGAGAAGCACACACAGACATGCACATACACACACACACACAGAAAGGAGAAGCACACACAGACATGCACATACACACACACACACACACAGAAAGGAGAAGCACACACAGACAAGCACACACACACAGAGAGAAAGAGAAGCACACACAGACAAGCACATACACACACACACAGAAAAAGAAGCACACACAGACAAGCACATACACACACAGAAAGAGAAGCACACAGACAAGCACATACACATACACACACACAGAAAGAGAAGCACCACAAGCACATACAACACACACACACAGAAAGAGAAGCACACACGGACATGCACATAAACACAGAAAGAGAAGCACACACAGACAAGCACATACACACACAGAAAGAGAAGCACACACAGACAAGCACATACACACACACACAGAAAGAGAAGCACACACAGACAAGCACATACATATACACACACACAGAAAGAGAAGCACGACAAGCAAATACAACACACACACACAGAAAGAAAAGCACACACAGACATGCACATAAACACACACACACACACACACACACACAGACAGACAAGCACACACACACAAAAAGAAGCACATGCACATACACACACACAGAAAGAGAAGCACACACAGACAAGCACATACACACACACAAAAAGAGAAGCACACACAGACATGCACATACACACACACACAGAAAGAGAAGCAGACACAGACAAGCACATACACACACACACAGAAATAGAAGCACACACAGACAAGCACATACACACACACACACAGAAATATAAGCACACACAGACTAGCACATACACACACAGAAAGAGAAGCACACACAGACAAGCATACACACACACACAGAAAGAGAAGCACACACAGACAAGCACATACACACACAGAAAGAGAAGCACACACAAACAAGCGCACACACACACAGAAAGAAGCACACACACATAGACAAGCACACACAGACATACACACACACACACACACACACACAGAAAGAGAAGCACACACAGACAAGCACATACACACACACACAGAAAGAAGCATACACAGATGTGCGCACACACAGACAAGCACACACAGACATACACACACAGAAAGAGAAGCACACACAGACAAGCAAATACACACACACAGAAAGAGAAGCACACACAGACAAGCACATACACACACAGAAAGAGAAGCACACAGTCACACAAAGAAGCATACACAGATGTGCGCAAACACACATAGACAAGCACACACAGACATACACACACACACACACACAGAAAGACAAGCACACACAGACATGCATACACACACACACAGAAAGAGAAGCAGACACAGACAAGCACATACACACACACACACAGAAATAGAAGCACACACAGACAAGCACATACACACACACACACAGAAATAGAAGCACACACAGACTAGCACATACACAGGAAGAGAAGCACACACAGACAAGCATACACACACACACAGAAAGAGAAGCACACACAGACAAGCACATACACACACAGAAAGAGAAGCACACACAAACAAGCGCACACACACACAGAAAGAAGCACACACACATAGACAAGCACACACAGACATACACACACACACACACACAGAAAGAGAAGCACACACAGACAAGTACATACACACACACACAGATGTGCGCACACACAGACAAGCACACACAGACATACACACACAGAAAGAGAAGCACACACAGACAAGCACATACACACACAGAAAGAGAAGCACACACAGACAAGCACATACACACACACAGAAAGAGAAGCACACACAGACAAGCACATACACACACACAGAAAGAGAAACACACACACACACACAAAGAAGCATGCACAGATGTGCGCAAACACACATAGACAAGCACACACAGACATACACACACACACACACACACAGAAAGAGAAGCACACACAGACAAGCACATACACACACACACAGAAAGAAGCATACACAGATGTGCGCACACACAGACAAGCACACACAGACATACACACACAGAAAGAGAAGCACACACAGACAAGCACATACACACACACAGAAAGAGAAGCACACAGACAAGCATACACACACACAGAAAGAGAAGCACACACAGACAAGCAGATACACACACAGAAAGAGAAGCACACACAAACAAGCACACACACACACAGAAAGAAGCACACACACATAGACAAGCACACACAGACATACACACACACACACACAGAAAGAGAAGCACACACAGACAAGAACATACACACACACACAGAAAGAAGCATACACAGATGTGCGCACACACAGACAAGCACACACAGACATACACACACAGAAAGAGAAGCACACACAGACAAGCACATACACACACACAGAAAGAGAAGCACACACAGACAAGCACATACACACACACAGAAAGAGAAGCACACACAGACAAGCACATACACACACACACAGAAAGAAGCATACACAGATGTGCGCACACACAGACAAGCACACACAGACATACACACACAGAAAGAGAAGCACACACAGACAAGCACATACACACACACAAAGAGAAGCACACACAGACAAGCACATACACACACACATACACACACAGAAAGAGAAGCACACACAGACATGGACATACACACACACAGAAAGAGCATACACAGATGTGCGCACACACACACAGACATGCACATACACACAGAAAGAGAAGCACACACAGACAAGCAAACTGACTGGATATGACATGTGAGGGGAGGAGCTATATAGCAGCTCTGCTTGGGTGATCCTCTTGCAACTTCCTGTTGGGAAGGAGAATATATCCCATAAGTAATGGATGACCCGTGGACTGAACACACTTAACAAGAGAAATATTCTTAAAAAGGTAATGGCAAATAGTCTTAAAGTTGAAGGAGGAGGTAGTCTTAAAGAGGCAGGCTGAAAGTTTTAAAGAGGGAAGGGATTAGGCAGTCTTCAAGGAGGGATAGTTTTTAAGGGGAAGATATTTTTTTATTTATAGCCCCTGATACCAGTCACACACAAAAATAATTTTAATCCCTCTTAATACCAGTGACACAGACAATAATTTTAAATCCACCTCTTAATTACTCCCCCTTTAAGACTATATAACTATATAACCCCTATCCCTTTAAAATGATTAACCTCCCTATTCCTTGCTCAATTAATACTTGTTACCCCCTGCCCTTTTAAGATTGTTTACCCCTACCTCCTATCCCTTTTAAGACTATTAACCCCTTTACCTTTAAGACTACCAGATTATCTGCCCCTTTAAGAAAGCCCAACCCCTTAATCAACTTCCCAATTAAGTGTACCTGACTTCCTCTCCATTTAAAACCATCTCTCCCTAACCCCTGCCCCCTTAGGACTATCTACTTTGCCCCATTTATACTATCTACTACCTAATGCCTGCCGCTTTTGGACTATAAATCCCCTAACCTTTTAGACTACCCACCCCCTGCCCTTTTAAGACTAATTTAGGATTAAAAACAACATTATCAAAAATTACTATTTTTCCCCACAATCTTCTCTGCCTGTGTGTTTGTTTTTTGTGCTCTAAAATGCAAATAACAGTCTATATTTATTTAAAACAATTACTATTACCTTTCTGATTACAGTACTGTAATATCTTTCTGATGGTACTATGTATACAAAACTATCCTTAGGTTACAAGTATAAGCTGTATTATGACATGTAAATATTGCCTAAATAACATAAGATATTGTTGTTTACACTTGGTTCCGTCCCTTCTCCAAATAGTCCCATTTTACAGATGCAAATATTCTAAAACAAAAACTGTTCCAAAATCCCAACCTTTTCTGGACCCAAGCAGTTTGGATAAAGGGTTTTCTACCTATAATTATATGTAGATCAAAAGACAACAACAAAGCTACGCACCCTGCTCCCCGACGAATCACTCAGTGGCAAATGTAAAAGCAAACAAATCCATTTATTGCAGAAAAACAAAGGCACATTATACAGGCAAAAATAGGTCAAACATGTTTTGTATGTGAATACTGTACTTCCTCAATGACCCTTAGTATAGCAACTATCTGACACTCAATAAATAACGAAGGGCAGCCCTCCTACTCAATATGTACATTTTCTAAGCATAGCGTATATGTTTTTTTTTTGTTTTATGATTGAATTAATGAGGTCATTTGTAAATTTACTTGGCCACTCAAGTTTATTTTTACAAAATTATCATCAACTTGGGGACATACCCTCAAAAGTTTCCAAACCCTTGATCGCCAGTTTATCAGAGAAAAATAACTAGGCTTGAGAGAAAAAGAAAACTCAGTTTTAAATATAGGCAACAACTTAATGATATATCTTGTTGAATTTATCCTATATATTATTACAGGTTTTTCAATTTGTTTAAATGAACAACTCACTCTATGGGGTTCTATATACCAGTTAGTCTTAGAATTTTTTTTACTTTCATGCTTAATCATTGACTGGTAAAATGTTTATCAGGAATAGTGACACACACAAAGACATAGATGCACACACAGAGAGGCATATACACAGGCGCACACACACACACAAGCACATACAAAGACGTACACACGTGCAAAAAGACAAGAACACACAGACATGCACATACACGCACACACACACACACAGAAAGGAGAAGCACACACAGACAAGCATATACACACACAAAGAGAAGCACACACAGACAAGAACATACACACACAGAAAGAGAAGCACACACAGACATGCACATACACACACACACACACACACACACACAGAAAGGAGAAGCACACACAGACATGCACATACACACACACACACAGAAAGGAGAAGCACACACAGACATGCACATACACACACACACACACACACACAGAAAGGAGAAGCACACACAGACAAGCACACACACACAGAGAGAAAGAGAAGCACACACAGACAAGCACATACACACACACACAGAAAAAGAAGCACACACAGACAAGCACATACACACACAGAAAGAGAAGCACACAGACAAGCACATACACATACACACACACAGAAAGAGAAGCACCACAAGCACATACAACACACACACACAGAAAGAGAAGCACACACGGACATGCACATAAACACAGAAAGAGAAGCACACACAGACAAGCACATACACACACAGAAAGAGAAGCACACACAGACAAGCACATACACACACACACAGAAAGAGAAGCACACACAGACAAGCACATACATATACACACACACAGAAAGAGAAGCACGACAAGCAAATACAACACACACACACAGAAAGAAAAGCACACACAGACATGCACATAAACACACACACACACACACACACACACACAGACAGACAAGCACACACACACAAAAAGAAGCACATGCACATACACACACACAGAAAGAGAAGCACACACAGACAAGCACATACACACACACAAAAAGAGAAGCACACACAGACATGCACATACACACACACACAGAAAGAGAAGCAGACACAGACAAGCACATACACACACACACAGAAATAGAAGCACACACAGACAAGCACATACACACACACACACAGAAATATAAGCACACACAGACTAGCACATACACACACAGAAAGAGAAGCACACACAGACAAGCATACACACACACACAGAAAGAGAAGCACACACAGACAAGCACATACACACACAGAAAGAGAAGCACACACAAACAAGCGCACACACACACAGAAAGAAGCACACACACATAGACAAGCACACACAGACATACACACACACACACACACACACACACACAGAAAGAGAAGCACACACAGACAAGCACATACACACACACACAGAAAGAAGCATACACAGATGTGCGCACACACAGACAAGCACACACAGACATACACACACAGAAAGAGAAGCACACACAGACAAGCAAATACACACACACAGAAAGAGAAGCACACACAGACAAGCACATACACACACACACACACAGAAAGAGAAGCACACACAGACAAGCACATACACACACACAGAAAGAGAAGCACACAGTCACACAAAGAAGCATACACAGATGTGCGCAAACACACATAGACAAGCACACACAGACATACACACACACACACACACACACAGAAAGAGAAGCACACACAGACATGCATACACACACACACAGAAAGAGAAGCAGACACAGACATGCACATACACACACACACACAGAAAGGAGAAGCACACACAGACATGCACATACACACACACACACACACACAGAAAGGAGAAGCACACACAGACAAGCACACACACACAGAGAGAAAGAGAAGCACACACAGACAAGCACATACACACACACACAGAAAAAGAAGCACACACAGACAAGCACATACACACACAGAAAGAGAAGCACACAGACAAGCACATACACATACACACACTCACAAAGAGAAGCACGACAAGCACATACAACACACACACACAGAAAGAGAAGCACACACAGACATGCACATAAACACAGAAAGAGAAGCACACACAGACAAGCACATACACACACAGAAAGAGAAGCACACACAGACAAGCACATACACACACACACAGAAAGAGAAGCACACACAGACAAGCACATACATATACACACACACAGAAAGAGAAGCACGACAAGCAAATACAACACACACACACAGAAAGAAAAGCACACACAGACATGCACATAAACACACACACACACAGACAGACAAGCACACACACACAAAAAGAAGCACACAGACAAGCACATGCACATACATACACAGAAAGAGAAGCACACACAGACAAGCACATACACACACACAAAAAGAGAAGCACACACAGACATGCACATACATACACACACACACAGAAAGAGAAGCAGACACAGACAAGCACATACACACACACACAGAAATAGAAGCACACACAGACAAGCACACACACACACACACACAGAAATATAAGCACACACAGACTAGCACATACACACACAGAAAGAGAAGCACACAGACAAGCATACACACACACAGAAAGAGAAGCACACACAGACAAGCATACACACACACACAGAAAGAGAAGCACACACAGACAAGCACATACACAGACAGAAAGAGAAGCACACACAAACAAGCGCACACACACACAGAAAGAAGCACACACACATAGACAAGCACACACAGACATACACACACACACACACACACAGAAAGAGAAGCACACACAGACAAGCACATACACACACACACAGAAAGAAGCATACACAGATGTGCGCACACACAGACAAGCACACACAGACATACACACACAGAAAGAGAAGCACACACAGACAAGCAAATACACACACACAGAAAGAGAAGCACACACAGACAAGCACATACACACACACACACACAGAAAGAGAAGCACACACAGACAAGCACATACACACACAGAAAGAGAAGCACACAGTCACACAAAGAAGCATACACAGATGTGCGCAAACACACATAGACAAGCACACACAGACATACACACACACACACACACAGAAAGACAAGCACACACAGACATGCATACACACACACACAGAAAGAGAAGCAGACACAGACAAGCACATACACACACACACACAGAAATAGAAGCACACACAGACAAGCACATACACACACACACACAGAAATAGAAGCACACACAGACTAGCACATACACAGGAAGAGAAGCACACACAGACAAGCATACACACACACACACAGAAAGAGAAGCACACACAGACAAGCACATACACACACAGAAAGAGAAGCACACACAAACAAGCGCACACACACACAGAAAGAAGCACACACACATAGACAAGCACACACAGACATACACACACACACACACACAGAAAGAGAAGCACACACAGACAAGTACATACACACACACACAGATGTGCGCACACACAGACAAGCACACACAGACATACACACACAGAAAGAGAAGCACACACAGACAAGCACATACACACACAGAAAGAGAAGCACACACAGACAAGCACATACACACACACAGAAAGAGAAGCACACACAGACAAGCACATACACACACACAGAAAGAGAAACACACACACACACACAAAGAAGCATGCACAGATGTGCGCAAACACACATAGACAAGCACACACAGACATACACACACACACACACACACACAGAAAGAGAAGCACACACAGACAAGCACATACACACACACACAGAAAGAAGCATACACAGATGTGCGCACACACAGACAAGCACACACAGACATACACACACAGAAAGAGAAGCACACACAGACAAGCACATACACACACACAGAAAGAGGAGCACACAGACAAGCATACACACACACAGAAAGAGAAGCACACACAGACAAGCAGATACACACACAGAAAGAGAAGCACACACAAACAAGCACACACACACACAGAAAGAAGCACACACACATAGACAAGCACACACAGACATACACACACACACACACAGAAAGAGAAGCACACACAGACAAGAACATACACACACACACAGAAAGAAGCATACACAGATGTGCGCACACACAGACAAGCACACACAGACATACACACACAGAAAGAGAAGCACACACAGACAAGCACATACACACACACAGAAAGAGAAGCACACACAGACAAGCACATACACACACACAGAAAGAGAAGCACACACAGACAAGCACATACACACACACACAGAAAGAAGCATACACAGATGTGCGCACACACAGACAAGCACACACAGACATACACACACAGAAAGAGAAGCACACACAGACAAGCACATACACACACACAAAGAGAAGCACACACAGACAAGCACATACACACACACATACACACACAGAAAGAGAAGCACACACAGACATGGACATACACACACACAGAAAGAGCATACACAGATGTGCGCACACACACACAGACATGCACATACACACAGAAAGAGAAGCACACACAGACAAGCACATACAACACACACACACACACAGAAAAAGAAGCACACACAGACATGCACATACACACACACAGACAGAGAAGCACACACAGACAAGCACATACACACACACTCACACAAAGAGAAGCACACACAGACATACACACACACACAGAAAGAGAAGCACACACAGACAAGCACATACAGACACACACAGAGAGAGAAGCACACAGACATGCACATACACACACACAGAAAGAGAAGCACACACAGACATGCACATACACACACACACAGAAAGAGAAGCAGACACAGATGTGCGCACACACACATAGACAAGCACATACAGACATGCACATACACACACACAGAAATGAGAAGCACACACAGACAAGCACATACACACACACACACACACAGAAAGAGAAGCACACACAGACAAGCACATACACACACAGAAAGAGAAGCACACACAGATATGCACATACACACACACAGAAAGAGAAGCACACACAGACAAGCACATACACACACAGAAAGAGAAGCACACACAGACAAGCACATACACACACAGAAAGAGAAGCACACACAAACAAGCGCATACACACACAGAAAGAGAAGCACAACAAGAACATACAACACACATACAGAAAAAAAGCGCACACAGATATGCACATAAACACACACACAGAGAAGCACACACAGACAAGCACACATACACACAGAGCACACAGACAAGCACATACACACACACACACAGAAAGAGAAGCACACACAGACATACACACACACACAGAGCACATACACAGAAAGAGAAACACACACAGACATGCACACACACACACACAGAAAGAGAAGCACACACAGATGTGCGCACACACACACAGACGAGCACACACAAGCACATACACACACACAGAAAGAGAAGCACACACAGACATGCACACACACAGAAAGAGAAGCACACACAGACAAGCACATACACACACAGAAAGAGAAGCACACACAGACAAGCACATACACACACACAGAAAGAGAAGCACACACAGATGTGCGCACACACACACATAGACATGCACATACACAGAATGGCACATACATACACACACACACACAGAAAGAGAAGCATACACAGATGTGTGCACACACAGACATGCACATACACACAGAAAGAGACGCATACACAGATGTGCGCGCACACATATATAGACAAGCACACACAGACATACACACACAGAAAGAGAAGCACACACAGACAAGCACATACACACACATACAAAGAGAAGCACACACAGACATGCATACACACACACACACACACACAGAAAGAGAAGCACACACAAACATGCACATACACCCACACACAGAAAGAGAAGCACATACAGACATGGACATACACACACACACACACACACACAGAAAGAGAAGCACATACAGACTTGGACATACACACACACACACAGAAAGAGAAGCACACACAGACAAGCACATACACACACAGAAAGAGAAGCACACACAGATATGCACATACACACACACAGAAAGAGAAGCACACACAGATATGCACATACACACACACAGGAAGAGAAGCACACACAGACAAGCACATACACACACAGAAAGAGAAGCACACACAGACAAGCACATACACACACAGAAAGAGAAGCACACACAATCGCATACACACACAGAAAGAGAAGAACAACAAGAACATACAACACACATACAGAAAAAAAGCACACACAGATATGCACATAAACACACACACACACACAGAAGCACACACAAACAAGCACACATACACACAAAGACAAGCACACAGACAAGCACATACACACACACACAGAAAGAGAAGCACACATGG